>NC_085874.1:18411430-18563930 GCF_034702125.1 Engraulis encrasicolus | reverse complement strand
AAGCCATGTTCTTTGGCAAGTGCTTTCACTCTCCCCCCATCCTGTCCCCATCCAAATAGTTACATCTGCAGCAATCAATGACTTTAAAGTACCTTGTACTCTCATTCCCATCTCTCTTTCGTTCTCTCTCTCTCTTTCTTTCTCTCTCTCTCTCTCTCTCTCTCTCTCTCTCTCTCTCTCTCTCTTTCTCTTTCTCTCTCTCTCTCTCTCTCTCTCTCTCTCTCTCTCTCTCCTTCTCTCTGGTGGTGGTGGTGGTGGGGGGAGCTGTTTTGTCATGTACAGATGCTTGGATCATGTGATGGCCAAATGAAGGCATTTTAAATGTCAGTGTAATAATCTCTATTTTGTTTTCTGTCTGTTCCCTCTCCCCGCCTGTCCTGTCCTGTCCTGTCCTGTCCTGTCCTGTCTGTGTCTCTCTGTGAGTAGACGTGGTGCCTGCCCCCAAGAACCTGAAGACCTCCGAGGTGACCCAGACGTCCTTCAGGGCCACCTGGGAGCACGGGGCTCCTGACGTCCTCCTGTACCGCATCAGCTGGGTCAAGAAGTCAGGAGGGGAGCCTGAAAATGTGAGTAGTGCTCCAAAACGAAGGATAATTCAATACAGTGCAGCAGAGTGCAACACTGAGCACCGTTGCCAGATATCGTAAATCATGTTCAGAACACACTGTTTACTTTGTGGGAGTAGGGGCATTTTGAATAAGTTGATTGGCATGCTTTTTTGTGACAAGCATGATCAATCTTTTTCAGGCTAATTAAGTTGGCTGACAAAAAAAGAAAACGAAAACATGGAAGTGTTGGAGTTTTCTCAGCAACAGGCGTTTCCAAACAGAGCACATGTTCTCTATATTTAGAATTAACTCTGATCCCCCCCTCCTGCTCTCCCCGCATCTCTCTCTCTCTCTCTCTCTCTCTCTCTCTCTCTCTCTCTCTCTCTCTCGCTGTCTATCTCTCTCTCTCTCGCTCTCTCTCGCGCTCCCTCTCTCTCTCTCTCTCTCTTGCTCTCTCTCTCGCTCTCTCTCTCTCCCGCTCTCTCTCTCTCTCTCTTCTCTCTCTCTCTCTTGCATCCCCAGGCCATTTTGAACAGTGATGAAACCACGCTGGTTTTGGAGAACTTGGACCCGGACACTCTCTATGACGTGACTGTCACGGCTATCTACCCAGACGAGTCCGAGAGCGAGGACCTGATCGGAAGCGAGCGCACAAGTAAGACACACACACACACGAAACACACGCACACAACACACAACACACACCCTCTCAGAAACCGCCCCCCTCCCTCCACCCACTCACCAAAAAATATTTCAGTTTACAAAAGTCTACAAAACTATTAACAGACTTGAATCTGAGCTCTAACAAACCTTGTTGTTCTCTTCAACGTTCTTTCCTCCTCCAGAGACAAAGCGAGTGCCTCCCGGTATGTCTTTTACCTCTGGAATAGGTTACGCTCTCATTTATTTTTTTTAAACCCCAAACATAACAGTCATGCAAGCGATGATGAGAAAGTGTTTAAAAGAAACACACTTTAAAAAAAAAACATTTGCATGCGCATTTCTGAGCTACAGTCTTGCAGAAAAGCATAAACAAAAGCTACAAAAAAGCAAGAAATAATGAAAAGCAAAGCTGAAGTGTGTGTATTTTTTAAAAAGAACGAAAGCTAAATCCATCCCAGCAGAATCACCCGGCTGCGTTATCATGTCATCATCAGTTCATGTCATCCATGTTGTCCTGTGTTGTCATCAGCTGTGTTCACTCCATCCATCGCACTTATCTCTCATCCAAATCGAACCATCACGTCATCCATCCATCCATCCATCCATCCATCCATCCCTACTTCCCTCCATCCATCCATCAATGTCATCAGCTCTTGAGCTATGCAGCTAAATTGACGTGCATGACATTTGTGTAACCCGCCTGGCTGCATTTGATTTTGTTGTTGTTTGTTATTGTTGTGTTGTTGTTGTTGTTGTTGTTGTATACACTGGTAAGCACCCACCACCTCCATCCACCCCATAAGCCTTCACTCCATCCATGGCTTCACTCCCAGCTCACTCCCTCCACCATGACACCTGCAAGGAGCAGCAGCTAGATCAGACTGAGCTGCAAACAGCTTCACTAGCCTTGTCTGTCCATCTTCTTGACAGCAGTGAGACTGACTCTGTGTGTGTGTGTGTGTGTGTGTGTGTGTGTGTGTGTGTGTGTGTGTGTGTGTGTGTGTGTGTGTGTGTGTGTGTGTGTGTGTGTGTGTGTGTGTGTGTGTGTGTGTGTGTGTGTGTGTGTGTGTGTGTGTGTGTGTGTGTGTGTGTGTGTGTGTGTGTGTGTGTGTGCATGTGTATCTGCATTTGTGGGCCTGCGTGTGTGTGTGTGTGTGCGTGCGTGTGTGTGTGTGTGTGTGTGTGTGTGTGTGTGTGTGTGTGTGTGTGTGTGTGTGTGTGTGTGTGTGTGTGTGTGTGTGTGTGTGTGTGTGTGTGTGAATGAATAAGGTCCCATCGGACCTCCTGCCAACCTGCGCGTCTTCAACGCCACCACCACCTCCCTGAACCTGAGGTGGGACCACGCTCCCGGGCCCGTCGTGAACTACAAGATCACCTACCTGCCCGCCGCAGGGGGAAACGCCATCACTGTAAGTAGGACACCACCCTGTCTCCTGTTGACTGTCTTTTCTCTAATGTAGCTCTGTCTAGTTTGTGTTTTCCATTCTCTCTCTCTCTCTCTCTCTCTCTCTCTCTCTCTCTCTCTCTCTCCCCCCCCTCTCCCCCTTCCTCTCTGGGTTGGTGGGTGAGAGAGTGTGTGTTTGTATGCGTGTGCATGCATGCAAGTCTGTTTGTGCTTGTGGGTTTTGTGAATTTAACTCAGATTGTCTCCCTTGGCCCGATTCTCCTCAGTGCACTATCACCGAATGTTTTCAAGGCCTACTCTTGTACTCTACTCTCTAGTCGCCTCCTTATGTTGCTAATTATGCTAGGAAACCTACTGGAAAGTTGGAAGCGCGAGAGGAACAGCTACGTAGTTATCATGTAGTGACTCATCTGGAGCCTTGAACACGGTCTTTCCTATATACCTTTCAGCAACACCCCTCCTCTACGCGCGCACACACACACACACACACACACACACACACACACACACACACACACACACACACACACACACACACACACACACACACACACACACACACACACACACACACACACACACACACACACACACACACACATACACACACACACACACACACACACACACACACACACACGCACACACTCTCTTCCTCCCACCCGCAGCCATATCTGTAATGAGCATTTGGTCTGTGGGAGAGTGGAAGACCAACTGCACATTTTTACAATCCATTGTAGGAATATGTTGAAAGACATTCAAGAGACTTCTGGCCAAGATTCCATTTTCTTTCCCCTGGATCTCCAACTGCGTTTTATGGAAGCTGCATGTTTAGGAATTTTGGCAGAAGCCTACGGTACATTGTCTAGATAGAGCATAGCATTAACCAGGCTCACATTATCTAAATCTCTGATTATGCAACTGCCTGGTTGTTGAGAGGTTTGATACAGTAGCATCCCAAGGCCTATCTTTGTGGACTTAAAGGTGGGGTTGCAGGTTAACCATTTTAAGAAAATGTACCATTATGACATCACGTTGGGGGTTCCGCAGGCTCATAGGAGTCTATGTAGAACCTTAGAATCCTGGGGCAGTTCCCCCAACGTGATGTCATACCTGCAACCCCACCTTTAAGGCCATGTCCTTCTGGTCGCGTGCCTTGGGTTAAGTCCGGTATCGCCTGTGCTCTTCATTCCACATCACTGAACTCACCATGGGCTCATTGAATTACATTGAGAGAAAAAAACAATGTCAATTTGGTGTTTATTTTGGTCTGTGCGGAAAATGCAGGATGACTTTCCTATTAACCTCTTGAGTCTTGAAAATCAATAAAATCCATGGAAAACACAAACCAGATTGTGATTTTGAAAGAAAGAAAACGAGGAGCGACGGCGGAAAACTGCCTCACAGTATAAATAGCCTCTGAGGGAACAATAAGTTTCCTGCATCAGGCGACTCCCATTAAATCCAAATCACTACGTTTTATTGTCATGTATTAAGACATTGTGTCAAGACACACCTTGGTTCATGATTTAGAAACTGCTTTTACATTAGAGGAGAGACTACAGAGAAGTGTGGATCTTGGCAGTGCTACTGATGTACTTCAGCTGATGGCCGGTCTGCGGCTTCTAACATGGGCTCAATGTCTCATGTGCATATGTGATATAGTTATTACCAATGATGACAGTTGGCTGCCACAAATCTGACACAAATGTTATTCAATGTGCCATTTCTCTCTGTGGGGACATTTTGATTTACGGAGTGCCTTTAGAGGCACAGTATTAGTGATTGTTTTTTTTACATCATAAAAACACGTTTTTTGTTTTCCATCCTAAAAAGTGTGTAAGAGCCATCATGTTGTGCAAATAATACACTTAAGTTGCTCGGAGAGTAAGTGGAGCTATCCTCTTGTTAGCTTGATTTCGACATTTTGACATTGGGCCACCCATTGCTTGGCCAGGATGCCCTTGTGAAAGACATTTTTAATCTCAACAGGTTTATTTTCCTGGTTAAATAAAGGTTAGATAATTAAAAAATGCACTCATTCATTGCATTGGTCCACTCATTGCATTTGTTTACCATTCAATTCCTCACACTTTAAAATCCCAAGCCTTTCAAATCTGGTGCATGGCAGACCAGCCATATTCACAACGGCTTGACCAAATCCACTCTTGTTTGCTTTTTCTTGTGGCCACATAATTAATGTTGAGAAAAAAACTGGATTGTCATGGTATGTAAGCTTGGCTATTGGTTGATCCCAAAGTTAATTACAGTAATACAATGGTCTCACACAAAGTGTAGTCCTTGGAGTGGTTGAAGAAGTGAAGTGTTTGCTCAGTAGAAGGCTGCAGGATGTACAATGGAGTGTGTTGCTGGGGAGTCCTCGTCTTCCTCATTTATGAGCACAGGGAAAATGACCCCCTGAGTATTCACTGAAAAGTTACAGATTTATTAGCCCCCCTTTGTCAAACATTTCCTGCATCAAGTCAAAACTAATAACTAAGTCCAAGTTTGATATACAAAGATTCGTTTGGGCCTGTGTGCATGCGTGTATGTGTGTGTGCGGCTGCGCGTGCGTGCGCATGTTTGTTTGCTTTTGCTGGGTATGTTTGGATTCCATTCGCCTGATGGTGTCACATACTGAGCTCTTGACAGCGCAACCAAATGTCAACAACTCAAACACTCCAGAAAGCGACTCAAGTGTCGATATCTCTCTTTCAAAACAGACGCAGGTCGGAGGCAAGAAGAACCAAGCCATTCTCCAGAAGCTCACTCCCAACACTGCTTACAACATCACCGTGGCTGCTGTGTACCGCAGTGGGGAGAGCAGGGACCTCTCTGGCCAAGGGACAACAAGTATGTCATCTTCTTAATACTACAAGTGCAGATTTATAGCCTATTCGAAGACCATGAACTTGACTCATTGAAAGTAAAGTTTGCCAGACGGAAACCTGCGGCAATTGTTCAATATGAAATCCCATGTTGCATCTATTTGCAAGGTTACTGTACACATTAGACCCATAAAAGAAATGAATGATTGGGAGAATCTTGCCATATTATTAGCATTATTGCCTTTTGCCTAACCAAAGAACTTAACAGCAGCTTTTTCATCCAACAGTATCAGTTTCATTAGAATTTAGCTTTTTTTTTTGGCTCCAACGATTGACAGCTGTCTCGAACTTTCTATACGCCCTTGTCGTTAGCATTGTTAGGGCTCTCTAAACAAGTGGTTAAGGTAAAGTTCAAAATGCAACAGGCTAATTTCGGTTTGGTCCTTATCAAACACACAGTACAAATTCCTCAAGACTTTTAAACATGCCAAGTCGTTATGATATTTTAACATTAAAAACAAAGCAGTTAGTAGAAAAGGAAGAGTTCAAAATGTAAACGGCTATGTTAGTTTTGATGCATGATTGTGTTAGATATACCTACCTTTAACCAATTTAGACCTGAAACGTCTGCTGAAAAGACCCGTTTTAGCCTATGTGGCATTATAGGCTTCTAAATCCCTGAGGATTTTCAGAAAAATGCTACAAAATTGTCAATTCTTACTAAAGCCTTCATTTTTCAGCCTCTGTAGCATGTAGAATCTTAGAGCAGTATAGGCATACAGTAGAACTTGTTTTGCCTGTTAAACGGCATTATCACAGAGATATACAGTAACAACCAATACACATCTCACTTTGTGTGTGTGTGTGTGTGCGTGCGTGCGCGTGTGCCTTCGTGCGTGTGTGTAAAAGAACAAACGCTAAATCCATCCCAGCAGAATCACCTGGCTGCATATCAAGCCATCAGCTCATGTCATCCGTGTTGTCATTCCTGTGTTGTCATCAGCTGTGTTCACTCCATCCATCTCATTTAGTCATTCAAATTGAACCATCACGTCATCCATCCATCCATCCATCCATCCATCCATCCATCCATCCATCCATCCATCCATCCATCCATCCATCCATCCATCCATCCATCCATCCATCCATCCATCCATCCATCCATCCATCCCTGCCTCCATCCATTCATCCATTCATCCATTCATTCATTCATCCATCAGTGTCAATGTGCATGACATTTGTGTAACCCACCTGGCTGCATTTGATTTTGTTGTTGTTTGTTATTGTTGTGTTGTTGTTGTTGTTGTTGTTGTTGTTGTGTAACTGGTAAGCACCCACCACCTCCATCCACCCCATAATCCTTCACTCCATCCATGGCTTCACTCCCATCTCACTCTCTCCACCATGAGTGCGTCTTAATATGGGACCTTGCCTCCTCCAGCATTATATTTCAATATCTTGCAAAAGCTCAATTGTAGAGTCTTTTTCTCATTTGCAATTGGGATGGTGAATGAAAAACAGTCCCTCAAAAGTTGTTGTGGCTAGGCTGACAGCTGGGAAACTTTATTGTTTTCTCCACGGAGGAGGGGCCAGGAGGCAGAACGAGGAGACAAGCGCAAGTGGAGGAGGCAAGGTTGCATATTAAGACGCACTCCATGACTCCACCATCTCACCACCATCACTCTAGCCCTGCCTGTGCATCCTATTGGCAGCAGTGAGCCTGTGTGTGTGTGTGTGTGTGTGTGTGTGTGTGTGTGTGTGTGTGTGTGTGTGTGTGTGTGTGTGTGTGTGTGTGTGTGTGTGTGTGTGTGTGTGTGTGTGTGTGTGTGTGTGTGTGTGTGTGTGTGTGTGTGTGTGTGTGTGTGTGTGTGTGTGATTTATATAAAATTATATATATTTAGATCAGATTAGGTCAGATATTGTAGGTCTTCACTCATGAGCTTGTCGTTTAGGCTAGATATTTATTTATTAGAACAAACCACGTGAATTTCATGATATCGTCAATTATGGTTATTAATTTTTGTACTTTTTAAGTTATCATTTTAATTTTTAAATTATTATTTGTAACCTTTTTGATTATCATCAGATAATTTTGTTATTAGGTGTCATATTACTTGCTATAGCGTCAGATATTACTGCCAGAATCATTAAGCATTATTGCAGTTTTAGTATTACCAAGCCTATTACTATTGTGAGCTTACAGCCAAATGGTGTAAAATCTGTCTGGAAAAGCCACTTCTAATGACGCCAATATTCTGTCGATATAGGCCGATATACAGTAGTAGTACTCTCATGGCTAGACAAAGTCTGACGAAAGTCTTCCTTTCTGTCACTGTCATGGGTTGCAATTGCGTACATCGCAATTGCTCAGCATAGATTGTTGGTATCGGTCACATTTCTCACTGACAACTCTTCAGTGAAGAAATGGAAGAACACCTGAAGTGGTGATTCTTCATTTGGTAGTACTATTTTGATGCCTGACTTTCATTTAAAGGGCATCTTCGCACAAGGGTGAACGTTTACTCGTGTCCATTAACGTCGGAAGTCAACAAAGTCCGGTAACCCTTCCTGCTCATCTTCAAGCATTGCTTGAATCCACTGACCTCCATCTATGGGATCGTCTATCTCAATTTCACCCTGATTTCCTACCAAATCTGAATCAATGTCATCCAATATTGCTTCCTTCATTTATGTCAGCCATGGTCAATCACTCGTAACATCAGGGTTTTTTTTCACTCTCCAACGGAGAGCAGAACAGCGCAGTCGAATCAACATGTGTGTGTGTTTTGTGTATGAATTGACACCCACAACCATGCAACATTTTATTAGTCACATGACTCTCACAGCCAAACAGACAGCATAACATTAGCCATGTGCTTTTTTCCCAAATGCCGACAGCGTTAAAAATTGCACAAACGTCACTCCCGGTCTTTAAGGTCAATGCGCGTAGATACGGCAGCCGGTCTTGAAGGTTAAAAGAAAAAAACGAACAGATGCGTCTCCCGGTCAAAACGGGTCAAGGCATGTACTGTAGTGTAACCCCTCTGGTCTCCCATCATTCAGAACCCCTGGGTGGCGTGAGGAACCTGCAGGTTCTGAACCCCACCATGACCACCCTGAACGTGCGCTGGGAGCCAGCCGAGGGCAAAGTGCGCGAGTACAAGGTCATCTACACGCCAGCCGCAGGAGGGGCTGAAAGCATGGTAGGCATGGTAGGACTATCGGCTTACCGCAACACCCCAAAAGACGCTCACTTTGCAACACCACCATGGGTGCCTACTACTAGCTCTCTTCTCTACTGCTGTGTCCCCCCCACACCCCCACCTGCATCTGCTCCCCTTCACCTTGCTTTACTCCCTTTTTCCATTTCTCATTTGCTTCCCTCCTGTCTTTCTTTCTATATTTCCTTTGCTTTTCTCTCTCTCCCCTCTTTGGCTTTAGTGAAAACACAAGATGCTGTAACCTTCAGATGCTCTGGCCCCAAGATTGAATTTGAGTGGGCTGACCGGGGCCATGTCTAAACAGTGTGATTGCTCAGAAAGAGAGAGAGGGGGGGGGGAGTGAGTATCCCATCCCATACCTCATCCCCCCCTCCCTCATAACAGGCTTCCTGTGGTTCACTGTAGCCTCAGATACAGTTCCTTCATACCTCTGGCATGCACCTGGTCTTTTGCACTTCTGCTTATACGTACATACTGTACCCCCCAGAAGGACCCGTCTCATGATGTATATTGTGTTTGACGGTGTATAATACGTCATCCGTAAAAAAATGTGCAGCTCAGCTGGCTGGGGCCTTACCTGATTGCTGTCTGTCCTCCACTTCCTCTCGCCTCTCACCCTCTCACGCTGATTGTCGGCAGTTAAAAACAAAGCACATCTGAGACCTGACACTGAAATATTTCTGGACGTTTTTTTTTCTTTAACAGGAACAAGTGGCGGCCACTGCTACCAGCACTGTCTTGAGGGGCCTGCAGCCAGACACCCTGTACACCGTCACCCTGGTGCCCGTGTATGTGGAGGGCGACGGCAAGCGCATGTCCGAAAATGGGAAGACAAGTGAGTGATGGAATTCATGTGATTTCATGCATTGCATGTAATTTCAAAAGACCTTAGTACATCCCTCTCTTCTCCTTCTCTCATCTTCTATCGACTCCCTGTTTCTCTTATCGACGCTCAGTGCACAGCTCCTCTTAGCGTATTTTTACCTCTTGGGTGTTCGGTGGTTTTGACAGTTGCACAGTGACATGCTCATAATAGTAGCCTACTCCCACGAATAAGTGGCCCACCCGGCTGAAGTGAGTAACGCTTTGGCTTGTTGTGGTGTGATGTGTGATGCATGTTGTCGCAGGATGGCAGAAATGTCGACATGGTGTAAAAGAAAACAGTTGGGCTGCGATCCGAGCTGCTCCCTCTACTTGCTCATGAGGCAAGGTGTTGGCTCATGGCTCCAGCAGTGAGGTCAGATGGAGTGGGCCAAAATGCAGCCAAAGCAGTAAAACGAAAATATTGGGATTTTATTTTTTGTTCTGCTCCAGGGCCCTTGGGCGGCGTGAAGAACCTGCGCGTGACCGACCCCACTATGACATCACTGAACGTGAAGTGGGAACCAGCTGACGGAGCAGTCAGGCAGTACAAGGTCTTCTTTGTCCCGACCGCCGGCGGAACGGAAGACATGGTAGGAGGAACAGGATTCTTACTGTACAGCAACACTTACAAAATATCACTCTGATCCTCATTGTGGTCCCTTTTGTGTACTTTGAATATCTTTGTTACAGCGATGTCATAGCCACAAGTAACGCTTGTCATATACTAAACCTTGAGAGGATGATGCTCAGGCTGTCATGCAAAAGTGCTTCCATTTCATGCTAGTGCACTCCGCACTGTGGTGCAACGACTTTGCATGTGAAGTCATGCTCTACAGTAGAACGCCACAGACGTGGCAAGACTCGCGCGAAAGCAAGTTAGTTTTCCCGCTATCGAGGCGAATTTCATTTGCCCGCGCCGAATTTCTGTTGGTAAAATGCTGAGCTTTGCCCTAACTAAAATCATCCCTAACCCTAACCTGTCAGTAGAGCAACGTTTCTGCCGCTTTACATTGAAACAAGCAAGGGAAATGGCGAAGTTGTGCCCGGACCTATCGTAGGGCGTTATACTGTGGACTAGAGCATACATAGAGTTAACATGCAAAGTCATAGTGCACACACGTGATAGATAGACGGTACAACACGGCATGTTTACACTTTTGATTATGCTTGGTAACATTACTGATTTTTACAGTTTTTTGTCATGCACTTTATCATTATTAGTAGATATGTGATGTATCAGTGCATCCACTAACAACCAATTGCTATCACAACCGAGTCCTAAATATCGGACTTTGCCAAAACTGGGCACTGTATTGTGCATGCCCAGAGCTTCAGTATGGGATCATCTCTCATAGGCAACATGCTCATTATGCTTTTAACAGGAGCAAGTTCCAGCTTCCCAGACATCCATTGTGCTGAGGAACCTGCAGCCCAACACCCTGTACACTGTGTCCCTGGTACCCGTCTACCCTGCAACTGAAGGCAGAAGACAGTCGGAGAATGGAAAGACACGTGAGTGAACTCAGCTTGTGCAACATATGGGATCCCGTGTTAGGCCGGCAGATTAAATGAACTCAGTCTTGCTCTATTTCTCTGGATAAAGAGCCTTGATTCCCAATGGAGTGAGCTTCCTGTAGCCAAAAAGGTCTTTGTCACGTAATTGTACTTGGCCCAAACATGCTTGAATATAAAATAGTTCAGGCTCGACGTATGCACAGTCAAATATGATCCTCTGCATTCTAATGTAAACACGCATTACATCTTGTTCTCAGAAGCAGACATGTCTTTGTCCGGTTGCCATGGATAGCACACCACAGGCCAAGAACAAGAAATCCTCAACGGACCTTTGAAATTTGCCTACTGTGTCCTTTTCTGTCTTTCACAGTGCCCTTGGGTGGAGTGAAGAACCTTAGGGTCATTGACCCCACCTTCACCACCCTCAAGGCTGTTTGGGAGGCAGCCGACGGGAACGTCCAGGGCTACAAAGTCCTCTACACTCCCAAGAAAGGAGGACCTCAGATGATTGTAAGTATGGCCGTATATAGCCTATGCCTGACAGACAGACCCACAAATGGAGATATACTGTATGATATTCACAGTTATGTAGTATGATAATGGTCACATGGGTGTAGGCAACCAATGGGTGTGGGCTACATCATGACGCTAGTGTTCATGGGTACTGTAGGAAACCTTGCCGTCTTCACGTTCATCCTACAAGTAGTCTTTTACCTTTCATAATTTACTTCAGTCGGGCACTGCTAGCCAATTTTCCTTGTAGGTCATTTTTTCCTATTCGCCAAAATTAAATTTCATCCGCATTTGGCGGGTATGCGGGTCTCAATTTAGAGCCCTGGTCACATTGTGATGCTAAACTTCTTTATAAGGCAGGAACGCCAGGTGAAATAGAGGTATAGTGTAATATGTGGCCAGATGTGATGCTAAACCAGAGATTCTTTAAGTATATATAGATATGCCAATGTAATAGGTTGCTATGGGCACCTAACATGACCAGGTTCCGGTCTGCCTAAAAGGGCGTGTCATAATGCTCCTACCATTGAATAGAACAGTCCTTAGGTCTGCTTAGGTCTGCCTAAAGGGGGATTTCCTCCCCTCCCCCTTGCAATAATAGAACCCGGAAACAATGGGCCAAAGGAACCTCTCTCTCTCTACTCTCTCTGCCTAAACTGAGGAGGAGGGAAAGTACATAATACAATGAGATTTCTGTGTACTGTATGTACAGTAATATATGTAGACACATACAGTATGATGTCAGTCTAAGGTCAATGCTCTGCAATATAGGCAACACGGGGCCGCTTCTGACTTACATGTTCAAGGTCAGCGAGGCTGTTCTGCGACTCGTCCAGGGTGTTTTCCATGACCTAGTTCTGGAACGTCAGCGGATCCTGGTTTCCAGAGAGACATACAACATACAGATTACACCACCAGACCAGACAAGAGCTATTCCTCATGTTCTCGCAAAGAACTGAAAAATCCCTCTTGCGGTCAGAAAGCTTGTAAGCTTCAATGCATGGGTCTGGCCTTGAGTGTCCGTTGAATGACAGCGTTGGAGAGAGAGAGAGAGAGAGAGAGAGAGAGAGAGAGAGAGAGAGAGAGAGAGAGAGAGAAAGCGAAAGCGAGAAAGGTCTGGCCTTGAGTGTCCATTGAATGACAGCATGAGAGAGAGAGAGAGAGAGAGAGAGAGAGAGAGAGAGAGAGAGAGAGAGAGCAAGATGGTGTCAAGCAGTGAATCTCCATCTGTTTGGACAGAGGTTCTCCATTGAGACCGCAGGAGGTAGTCCTTGTCTGGAGGCTGTGCTGCTCAATGTGCTGAGTGAATCTGCGCTGGGGCAGAATTAGGCTGCCAATGTTAAGCCTGACTGGGAACAGACAGTGTGTGAACAACACCACTGTAATTTTGACTCGATTTCAATCTGGTCAGGGAGGAGAGGGTGGAGGGGGGGCTAGCTTGGTTCACTGTATGGAAAAATTTGTCAAGGAAAAAGTGGTTTTTAAAAAAAAAAAATGGTTTAATATTCCATCGGCTGATTTTGTCTGTCCATATACCCCACAAATCCGTACACTCTTGGTTACCACTTTCTGTGTCATAAGAAATCAATTGTTGTAAATGGCTGCCATCCTAAAGTTCTTGAGGTTGCACTTGCACTTTCCAGGAAATGTTCCGCAGCAGTTGTTAGGTAGCTGGGACTAGTCCACGTCCTCTTTGGTTCCAACTCTTCCATGTCGTCCACACAGGAACAAGTATCCGAGAGCACCACCACACTGCTACTGAAGAACCTGGATCCAGACACAGAGTACACCGTCACTGTGCTGCCCGTCTATGCTGAGGGCGATGGGCCAGAGCTGGACGAACTCGGAAAGACAAGTAAGCTGGTGGTTTTTGGTCAGCATAGAATAGAATAGAATAGAATAGAATAGAATAGAATAGAACAGAACAGAATAGAATAGAATAGGAAAATCATGCAATGTAATAATCTCAGTTATAGTTCCAGGAATCAGGCTGCGCTTAACCGTAGAGAAGTTTCATTACTGTCAACTTAACTTTCAAACTTCGAATTTTCAGTAATTACATCTAGCTTTTAATAATGTTTCCGTGTTATGCCTTCAAAATGACACAATGTAATACAAGTCAATGAAGTACAATGGGATTAGTTAATACCATAGCCATCAGCTGATGGAACTCTCATCTTGGTCTCTTGTGTTCTTCAGAGCCTTTGGGAATGGTCAAAAATCTGAAGGTGACGGACCCCACCATTACCACCCTGAACGTTCGCTGGGACCCGGCAGAGGGCAATGTGCGCGAGTATAAGGTGGTCTACGTGCCAGCCGGAGGTGGACAGGAGCTCACGGTGAGGACAGGACAGCTGCCGGCTGGGCGAGGGTCTTGGGTGACCTGTTTAGTACTCGTGATTTCTAGGGCTGTAACGATACACTCAACTCACGATTCCATTCGTATCATGATTTATGACCTACAGTTCGATACACTCGATTTCACATAGCCAACATTTAAAATAAAATTATGAATAAAAACTGTGATAGTTTATAGGTAGAATAAGTTACAAGAGGCTACTAATATTTTTTAGTTTAAATGAAATAATGATAGTGCTTCCAAGCTTCAAATCATTGTCACTTCATATAATGTGGTTGTTTTCTGGACTGTTGGGCAACAAAACTTTGAAAGGGCGTATCACGATACTACCTCCTTGTATCACAATACAGTATCATAACTCTGCATCGCAATTTCTTGGTTCGAAACAATAACGTTACAGCCCTAATGATTTCTGTTCAATGTAGTGTCATGTCAGTCAAATATTATTATATCACTCTTTGTATGACAGGTGTTTATGTACAAGTAATTCATGGGTGGTAACGTGTGTGTGTGTGTGTGTGTGTGTGTGTGTGTGTGTGTGTGTGTGTGCGTGTGTGTGTGTGTGTGTGTGTGTGTGTGCGTGCGTGCGTGCGTGCGTGTGTGTGTCTGCATCGGCGCGTGCGTGTTTGTGTGTGTGTGTGTGTGTGTGTGTGAGAGAGAGAGAGAGAGAGAGAGAGAGAGAGAAAGAGAAGGAGAAAGATAAAGAGAGAGAGAGAGAGAGAGAGAGAGAGAGAGAGAGAGAGAGAGAGAGAAAGTGTCAGTGTCAGACAGACACACAGCATCATTACCTAACCAAAATGTTTTTATTTGAAAACAGGAGCAAGTGACTGGAGGTGCCACATCCACAGTCCTGAAGAACCTGATTGCAGACACCCTTTACACAGTCACCGTCACCCCTGTTTACCCCGAGATGGAGGGCCTTCCAAAGTCTGACAGTGGAAAGACCAGTAAGTTGAAGTTCATAAAGTAATACTATTATCTGTCGCAGTCGCATATGTGTTTATGGATTGGATAGGGTCAGGGGTGGTCCCGGGGTGGGCCGACTGGGCAATTGCCCGGGGTGTCACTAGAGAAGGGAAGGCAGCATTGCGAAACTCCGTCCCCGACGACATTGAGAAAATCGCCAATTAGTGTTAACATGTTACTTCCGCACTATTACCTCACTCGTTTTTTACCTCACAGCGTTTTTTTGCCGATTTTGTGGTTGTTGTTTTTTTTTGTGTGGGCGGATGGGGGCATCGCCCTGGAGCATCAGTGCTTTCAGCGTAGGTCAGTTTAAGGTTGATGTGTAAACTGTTACAATTAGCTTTTTGTAAGATACAGAGCTTTGTTATCCCAATGCGCTTCCATGGGAATCCGTAGAACCAGGACGTAATATTGAACTGTGTAACTGGTGGAAGTAAGATTTCTTCTAATTGCCATCTACATACCTGTTTGTTCTAATGCCACCTTTGTCAATGGACAAGATAATTGGATGAGCATGTTGCATGTTGCCATTTTGTTCTTATGAAGTATGCCAGAACGTCAATTTTTGTTGAGCATGCCGTATCTAGAGTGCCTTGATCTCTTTCTTCTCCACAGAGCCTCTGGGGGGTGTGAAGAATCTGCAAGTGGTGGACCCCACCATCAGCTCTCTGACCGCTCGCTGGGAGCCAGCCGACGGCAACCCTCGCCAATACAAGGTCTTCTACGTGCCTGTGCCTGGAAGCGGCGAGAAGATGGTACGTCAGTGTGCGTCACCACAGAGTGTGTCTTCTGCACCAGAACATAACTGTAGTTGCCCACCAGCGAAGCACCACTTCCCACAATGTTGTTTGGTTAAATTCCTTTTCCCTTCACAAATCTGGAGATCGTTCTGGCCACACATTTTGTATTGAGGCAAACAAATGTTGATCTACTCTCCACTTTTTGGACATGGTAATTGAAAAAACATTTTCTCAGTTTCCCTTGTTTACTCTCACTTCAATCATCTGCAAAAGACAGCTTGAGAGTTTCATTGTTAAGGCCAAGTCAGCATAACATGTATCGTTTTTGGGAGTCTGGGAGGCATTTGCCATCTCATCTCAAGTGGTCTTAAAAAACACAAGAAGAGATGACTCAAGGTTCACATATCCGTCTCTCACTCTAATATCAATGTTTTTTTTTTAATGTTTCTTTCTTTCCATTGTGTACAGGAGCTAGTCTCTGGTAGTACTACCAACATCATCTTGAAAGGCCTTGACGCCTTCACCCTCTACAAGGTGTCCGTGGTTCCAATTTATGAAAATGAGATCGAGGGCATAAGGCAGTCTGAAAACGGAAAGACGAGTAAGTTTGGATGTCCATTTACTTGACATTCAAGCATGATTTTCCAAACTTGATCACTTTAAGGAGCACTGTGTATTAGGGCTGTAACGATATCGTATCGAACCGAGAAATTGTGATACACAGAGTCACGATACTGTATCGTGATACAAGAAAGCAGTATCGTGATACGCCCTTTCCGAGTTTCTTTACCCATTAGTCCAGAAAACAACCTTATGATTTGATGTGATAGTGTTTCCAAACTTCAATGGAGATTCATTTCAGAAATCGTGGGGTGTATCGAACTGTAGGTCAAAAAATCGCGATACGAACCGAATCGTGAGTTGAGTGTATCGTTACAGCCCTATGTGTATTATTCTTTTGTAGTTTGTTTATAGAATTCATGCTGCTTATTCACAAATGTTGCATTTTCCTAAACAGTTACCACCACCATCAAATTCTAAGTATTCACTTGCACTTTTCATACAGTACATTGAAAAGTGGATCTTCCCCATGTCTGCCTTTCGAATTTCCAGAAATAGACGTTTTAGCTGCATATGTACTGTAATTTGGTACTATATTAGCTTTTTACTTAGTAAATATTCATGAAAATATGAACTTTGGCAAGAGTTTGCAGAGTTCAATGAGGAGCATAGTTGCAATGCCTATTCTGGCCACAATCCTACACAGTGCCCCTTAAAGAAATCTATGACTTTTATTGGTATTTGTACATTGCTTTGGATGGGTGGTGGTGGTGGGGTCACTATCATAATCAAGTATAAAACATTACTAGCATTTTCACTGCTCTGCCAGTGTGATGCCCATAACAGTCATTATCAACACCTTTTTTTTCCTCCAACACATTTTATAAATGCATGTTCATCTCTGCTCCTTTCTCTTCTCTTTACCCAGAGCCTCTTGGCGGCGTGAAAAATCTGCAGGTCACTGACCCCACGGTGAACTCCCTGAGAGTGAGATGGGACGCAGCCGACGGCGATGTGCGCCAGTACAATGTCTTCTACGTTCCTGTTGCCGGGGGACCCGAACAAATGGTAAACAGAAGCCAAAACACGGAGTGTTCGCACGGTAAACGGTGCATGGGAAACGCACACGCGTCGTTAAAAACACGTCTGCAGTCAGAAAGAGAGGCCTTGTGGATATTTATTTAGCGCCTTAGCTGGTACTTGGAACTGACATCAGACACTGTTCTTTTTAAAAATTATGGTTATTGAGATTACACTCTTCTGAACCATGCAGATCACCAAGTTCCCTGCCTGCACACACATTCAACACAATTCTCCATTGTTTTTCCACAGGTTCAGGTATCAGGGGTGTCCACCAACACAATGCTGAGGAACCTGCAGCCAGACACTGAGTACAAAGTCTCTGTCCTGCCTATCTACGCAGACGCGGAGGGGAAACGCACATCAGAGAATGGAAAGACCAGTGAGCTCAAATTCATTAACCCATTTTGACCGGGAGATGCATCTGCATGTTTTTTTTACCTTCGAAGTCGGCTGCCACATCTATGCGGATTTACAAAGTACCATTAGGATCGGGAGTGACGTTCATGCAGTTTTCAACGATGCGGGCATTTTAAAAGCACATGGCTGATGCTATGTTGTCTGATTGGTTGTAATACACATTGGGTCACAAAAGGAGTGTGTGAGAGTCATGTGACTAATAAAATGTTTTGTGGTTGGTCTAAATACATACACAAAACACACGTTGATTTGACTGTGCTGTTCTTCTCTCCACTGGAGATTGGGAAAAAAACCTGATGTCCTCCAGTGATCGACCATGACTAAGGCTGACATAAGTGAAGGAAGAGATATTGATGACATTGACTCAGATTTGGATGGAAATCAGGATGATGTTGAAATAGACAATCCCATAATAGATAGACGTCAGTGGGTTCAAGCAATGTTTGAAGATGAGCAGGAAGAGTTATTGGACTTTGTCGGCTTCCAAGATTAATGGACGCTTACGCCCTTGAGCGAAGGAAGATTTTTCAAATTTCATGTCCCTACCTGGTTCAGAGGCTGAGAAGGTTTTAGTAAGGTTGACAACTGTTCATTTTTTATGAAAATCTTCAGAAGCCTGTATTACATAATGCCCCATAGGCAAAAAACAAGCCTTTTTAGCAGGAATTTTCGGTCTAAATCGGTTAAGAACCTACCCATATTGAACTCTTAACACAACAGCATGTACAATACATGGTCCTTGAATGGCCCCTGTCAGTGCATAACTCTAATGTTTCCCCCTCGCCAGCACCTGCCTATAATTCAAAATCCACTTCTCACAACATCTTTCTCCAACTCTGCGACTTTTTTCCCCTTTGCCTCTTCCTTTCCCTCCTCATCTCTCTCCATTCCCAGAGCCTCTGGGTGGCGTCAAGAATCTGCAGGTGACCGACCCCACCACCAGTTCTCTGAAGGTGCGCTGGGAGCCAGCTGAGGGCAACGTTAGGCAGTACCGCCTCTTCTACGTGCCTGCATCCGGCGGAGCCGAGGACATGGTGAGCAGGGTGCCCCTTGGAACCAACGGCGTACACTGACATTTTGGAGGGCAGGTGTCGAAGGGGGCTGTTGGGAGGGCATGTGGCTGCCTTACTAGGCTATAGAGGCTATATGTTGTGGCGGGGGCATTATTGTCACATGTTTTAATCGTTGTAGATTTATAGATTGAAGCATTTGTAGATAATTACGTCAACATGGACCACAGTACATTGTGACAAAAAAAAAAACATAAAAAAAAAAAATCTTCAAAAATGTTAGCATTCAAAAGGGGTGTGTATTCATGGACACTCTGTATTGTATAGCACTGCCCCCCCCCCCCCACAACAACAAAAGTTTTTTTTGTTTTTTTAAATTAGTAACTTCAGAAATTCCATTCTCCATTCACAACACGCAATCCTCATAGTTCCTGGGAACCTAATCAAAGTGGGGTGTGTTTGTTGTCAAGGTGACCACCTTGACTATATAGCGTTAGGGGACACCCTGTGTTCACCTCAGGAGACGGGGGGAGGAGGAGGAGGACAATGCAATATTGTCTCAAGTGGAGAGGTCATTGACATTTGCTGACCTCCAGTGAAAGGGCGGCTTCAGGCTAATCATTCCAACTATGTGGGGACATGCCTCATGTAGTCAGTCATCCACTCCGTCAGTCAAACAGGCAGTCAGTCATCTGGGAGCCCAAGGGCTGTGTATATTAGGCAAAAGGCACCAGACTGCTGCTGCTGCTGCTGGTGCTCTGTTGGAAAGGGGAGTGGTGCAAGGAGCACTGTGGCCACTCTCTGGATGACAACACGGCACTCCCTTCTGGTTTCAACTCAGTGGAACCAGTGAGGTTATTTCACAGAAGAAACGCAATAAAATGTTGCCCCAAAGACTGGATTTGAGGCTAAATGGAACATTTAGTTGAAACAGTTCAAAATGTGTTTAAAGTCATGGGCTGTATGAACCAAACCCTAAACCCGAGTTTGTAGTAACACATTAGTAAATGTTTGGAGCCCACAAAGCCAATCAAAGACAAGCATTGGCCATGTGCCTTTAGAAACATCACATTATTCAATGACTATTCCTGCAGGAGCGTTTTGAGAACTTTAAAGCCAAGCTGGCCGTGCTTGGTGAGGTCAACATGTTGCCCTGTGTTTGTTTTCTAATAGGAGCAAGTTTCTGGAGGCACCACCACGACCATCTTGAGGAATCTCCTGTCTGACACGGTCTACACTGTTACTGTGGCTCCAGTCTACCCGGAGGGAGAAGGCCTCCGCCAGTCTGAAAATGGAAAAACATGTGAGTTATCCAACCCCTTGTTGCCGCTTCCGCTTTTGTTCTCCTAAATCTCTTCAGGCGCATGGTTGGCTGTTCATTGTCTGTGTCTCGCACCACGTTTAGATGTCAAGACCATCGTGGTCTTTGGTAAAAAGGCCCTTGTAATTGAAAACAATGCTGTGAAAGAGATGGGATTTTCTGCTCACTGTCAGTATGGAAACTGTGTGAGCTCGTCTGGGGGGTTTTCTTTTCAGGGGGGCTGGTGGTCCTTGTGGTTTTAGCATGTTCTGAACATTGGTTCCGTTTCTGCTTGCCATGCCAAGTCAGCAGAAAAGTCTGCACTGGAGCTAATTGGAAAGCCCTGATTGCATTGGAGCATGTCGGAACTATTGGCTTCACAGTGTCTAATGACTCCCTGCAGTACCCTGGCGAACAGTTCACACAGGAGAAGTCAGGCACACACAGCATTATTAACTGAGCACTGGATTAAATTTAGTATAAAATTCTTCAACGAGTATACTGATTTTTGTGTATGCTATCATGTGTCACATAATCTACACCTACTTAGAGCATGGAAGCCTATTTTTTTTACATTTAGGGCGAGTTAATATTTATGAATCATTTCCTTTACATTGACTCCTTTATAGATATGCTAACATTTCAAGAGGGGCATATTAGTGCAGTAGATGGTATCGACTGTAAATGATCCAGTTGTAAAGAATTGACAAAAGGCATTGAAGACGGTTTGGTTATGTCCTTATGTAATTCGTAGCTGGGGAGATCTACTCATTGCGCTCTAAAGCACAGAATGCATTTTTCCAACATCTGCTTCGGTTTTAAAGACGCGGAAAGCAGTTTTAGCTGAAACCCAAAATTGTGTTCCCCACTCTCTCCCCATGTTCTCAGCATGTGCACAATAAAAATGCTTTGCTCTCAGTGCCTGCTTAGGTCAGCTTTTGTCTCCTAAGTTAATGGAATTTCCTTGGAATCGCGTTACTCTATCAGATCTTCATATGCACTCTCTATAGGTCACACAGTGAGCTCTCCCCGCTAAACTTCTTTCATCTTCTTAAAAAAAGTTTTCTTGGCTGACATATCTCTCTCTCTCTCTACTCTCTCTCTCTCTCTCTTTCTCTCTCTCTCTCTCTCTCTCTCTCTACTCTCTCTCTCTCTCTCTCTCTACTCTCTCTCTCTCTCTCTTTCTCTCTCTCTCTCTCTCTCTGCCTGTCTCTCTCTCTCCAGTGCCGCGTACTGCTCCTAAGAATATCAAGGTCTACAACCCGACCGCCAATAGCCTGAACGTGCGATGGGAGCCAGCGTCAGGGCAGGTGCAGCAATATCGCGTCGTCTACCAGCCGCTCAATGGAGCCAAACCAGCCGAGTCGGTGAGTATTTGTCTGTTCTTATGTGCGTGCGTGCGTGCGTGCGTGCGTGCGTGTATGTGCATGTCTGTGCGTGTGTCTGCATGTGTTTGGGGCAGAGGGAAAACAGAACTCAATGTTGACCACTCAAAGTGAATCATCACTAATTGTGCAATTGGAGAGAAGACAAAGAGAGGGGAGGAGAAGGGAGGTTGTTTTTGTGGAATATCTATCTACTATCACAGTCTAGAAAGAGCACTTTAGGAGGACCTGTCTGTTCCTATGCCCGACCGGTGCAACGTTTTTGTCCTGGACAGACTCGTGGTTCGAAATGGAGTTTTGGAAATCACCCTGTGGAAATGCAGTCTTATTCACAGCTAGCTTTCTTCTGTTTTGGAGAAAACAAGACGGCTAGTGTCTCGATCTGTTATAAAGAATAAGGTTGGCTGTACATTCGCTACCCTTCTCTAATACACTGAAACAATAGTAGTTTATGGGTCTCGCAGACGTTCCATAACAATGAGGTTGATGTTCGGCTATGCCGAAATCTTGTTTCCTCAGCCTCAGTGCCAGGTTTACGCATGAATGCTCATGTCTTGGATTGCATGGTGAAAGATAGAACTAATTGCCCTACACCAGCATTTTACAGTATTGCAAAACCTTGGAAAATACACACACACACATGCGCCATCTGTGAATGTCATCTATGAAAACGTGTTTGAAGTCGTTGGTGTGTGAGATCGGAAGGATAATGGGTCCTGTTTTAATGATTAGATTTTATTCACGAGCAGCTGTATTCTTAGATTAAAAAAAAGGGAGGGTAGAAAAATAAAGTATTTTTTCGTGGCATGGGACCTCCCTTCTACTCCCCTCGTTCTCTTCTCCTCCTCTTTTCCAAAGTCTTTGCCAGCACCTCGCCATCTATTTGTAGCATGCAAGTGTTTGCTGATGGGGATGAGCGTGTGAGTGGCTGGATGTCTCCAGTTGGCTCGCACATGTGAACCGTCTGGTGTTCACACCAAGACATCCCTCAGCACTTTCAGACCTTTTTTTATCACCAGCATAAGGGTGGAGATTAGAGGAGATGAGTTGGAGAGAGCCAGAAGCAACAGTCAAAACACCTGCATCATCATGCAGCGTTGGGGTTTTTTAGTGCCTCAAACAACCCGTATGTTATGGAATAGTCGTGACAAGTCACAGAGGGACTGTGGGCTTTATGTTGACACATGTAGAATAGGACCCAGCATGCTGGTAAAATCCAAATGGAGAGGGCATGTTCAATCCAGTGGCATGTTCAATCCCTTACTCAGGCCCAACGTGAGCTGGAGCTGACAGCCCCATGTGCAAACTTCTAAAGCCGCGTTCCTTCCTCTTAACAAAATTACAGCGTTTATTTAGCATTTAACCTCTGAGGGGTTTGTTTGCATGACATGTCTACTTGAGAATGTTATCTCACTTAGATCACATAAACACAGGATCATCAGTGAGATCATTACATAGCATCAGGGCCGGAGCAGTAATGGCGGCTGGAGGGGGTTGCGTTTTTTTAGGGCAGCACAGATATGTTGTGTTCTCCGAAAACCTGAAGGCTGATGGGCAAGTCTGTGATCTGTTTCTCCCACAGGTTCTGGTGCCAGGAAGCATCCACAACGCCTTCTTAGATAACCTCATCCCTGACACCGAGTACTCTGTGACTGTGGTTCCCGTCTACGTGGATGGAGATGGACCGTCTGGAGAGGATAAGGGCAAAACATGTGGGTCCACTTGTCATTAGTGTACATTAACGAGCCCTAAGCTCTACGCTTTTGCTGTAATGTGTATGTATAGCGAGTGGAGTGGCCACACCCCTCTTGGTCCTCACATGCACACCAGACTCAATGTAGTTTGATAATAATTACGTCTTGGCTGGTCCCCAGACAGAATGTCACAATGTGAACTGGGGTTCTCGTAATGATGCTACATTCATTACACACGTGACTGTAATTTAGTTGTTCTTAATTATGCCCTGTGTAATAGATGTGTTATATGCATGTAGTAAATACACTTGCGTGGATTGGTGGGTACAAGACTTTTTAATCACTTAAATGGTGCAATGGCATCTAATGCCCATCAATTAATTAGTTAATTGATGATTGATGAATATGTTTCTTAGATAGTCCACTAAAAAAAACCAACAACAACAACAATCCATACAATGCACTGCCTGTCGTTGCGCCACCCTGACGTGTGCTACTGCTGAAAAGCCGCTGACCTGTATGTGTCATCTGTTTGTTTGCGATGTGACATTTTCCAGTGGCCCGCGCTGGCCCCAGGAAGCTGCGCGTGTTTGATGCGACCACCAGCACTCTGACCATTGGCTGGGACCATGCAGAGGGGCCTGTCGTGCAGTACAAGATCTCCTACGCCCCTCTCACAGGAGACCCCATTACAGAGTTTGTGAGTATTATTTTTTTGCTAGAGTAACAAGATGATGAGGGTCATTTTCTTTCTCCCCATGTAAAGTCATGTAAAATAGAGATATAAAATGTAAGATGAATGTAAGATAATAGTAAAATGTTATAGCTGTAAATGAAAGATAACAGTTATATCAAGTTGAAACATCATTGTTCATCAGCGTTACTGCAGGAAAAGCTCACCAATTGACGTGAAATTGATCACATTTGAAAAATACATTTGTAGCACCTGCACTGACGTCGTCCGGAAAAAAAGGAAAAAAGCCTTTGTTCATATCCACTGGACGAGACAGTGATGCTTTCACTTTCACTTCTGAAGGAAGGAATGTCTGATCTTTGCATGTCTTCATCTGAACGTCACTAACAAGGTAACACCTGACGTCCCCACAGGCTGTTACTCCTGGCAACAGAAACAATGCCATGCTGCAAAACCTACAGCCAGACACTCCATACAACATCACTGTGACGGCCATCTATGCGGAAGGCCCCGGCGGCACTCTTGTTGGAACTGGAACCACGCGTGAGTACACACCTTGAGGTCTTGAAAACTCTACTATACTATGACGATATGATGCCAGTAGGACTGACATGTAATTAAATGATTTGGTCGTAGTACATTTAAAAGCACCACACATTGACAAAAAGTACTACAGTACATACTGTAGGCAGTGTTTTGAATGGAATCTGTCAATGCAGAAATCACTGCAGAGGAAATGTTAAAAAAAAACTCAGAAATATACTTTAAGTTAACTAAGGGAAAATATTCTCAGAACAAGGCTCTGTAAAAAAAAAAACTAACATTAGTGTTATAGTAAAGGTACAGGTAACACTCCTAAATCCCTGTCATATCTTAGTCAGAGAAGTAGGCTTGGAAAGATTGTGTTTTTGTTCCTCCCCTCCCCCCTTCAAACTCCCAGCCAGCCTCCACAGTAGAAGACCTACAGTAGTAACCCTGGGCTAGTGTTCCATATTACGCTGAGTTACACAAACAATCGCAACCTTACACCTTGTATATGTGGGCTTTGCGCTGCCCACTCCTCGCTTGTGCCAAACAAAGTCTGCGTACAGTAAGCTTTGTGACAGACTGAGACTGGGGAATTGGGTGAGGGTGGCAGACACCACTGTGTTGCAGTTGCAGCTGCCCACAAATCCGGCCACCTCAGCAAGACCCAAACAGCAATACGACCCCTACCGTAAATCTAAATAATCCTACGACCCATTATGATTCTGTAAACATATGAGGACAGACTCAACCCAAAGTCTTTGCTCTCAACCCACAGTGCGGCACACTTTTCCCTTGTTTGGGAGCTGAGGAGTTTCTTGGGTTTAGCTGTCGTGTGGGAGGCAGCGCAAAACAGGGTCTTGTGGGCTTGTCAGGCTCGATTAACATGACTAATCCAGTGTGCTTGTCTACTTTGCTCTGCTCTGCTCTGCTCTGCTCTGCTCTCCTCTCCTCTCCTCTCCTCTCCTCTCCTCTCCTCTCCTCTCCTCTTCTCCTCTCCTCTCCTCTCCTCTCCTCTCCTCTCCTCTCCTCTCCTCTCCTCTGCTCTGCTCTGGTCTTGCATGGCTCTCGCTCCAAATATGCAGTTGGTCTCTTGGCACCCCGTAACCTCCACGTCTCCGATGAGTGGTACACCCGATTCCGCGTCACTTGGGAGCCTGTGGATGCTCCCGTCCTGGGCTACAAGATGGTGTACCAACAAGCAGGTGGGCCTCAAGACATGACCTTACTGTGGAAATAATGTGTTGTCTGTGTGCACTTCATTTCGGTGTATTTTCATTTCTCAGTTTATAAAAAACTAAAATTTGGATGTTTTTGTCTGCTACTGGACACTGAGTGAAAGACACACTGGGATGTTTGGCTATGAGTCTATTAATGGCACTTTTTTCTATCTACGTTTAGGCAAGAATGACTCATTGGAGGTGTTTGTTGGAGATGTCACCTCCTACACCCTGCACAACCTGCTCCCTGGTACCCCATACGATGTCAAAGTCTACGCTCAGTATGATGGTGGAATCAGCGGTGCTCTCGAGGGACAGGGAACCACATGTAAGTGCAGCTCACTAATTTTTTTTAGCACACTGAACACGAGGACGTAACGAGTAAATACAGTTTGTTCCTTTTCCTCTTTGCAGTGTACCTAAATGTGACCAATCTTGAGACCTACAATGAGGATGTAGGGCTGCTCGATTATGAGAAAAATAAATATCACGATTATTTCAGTCAGTATTGATATCACAATTGTTTTTAGAAAATATTTCCTTTAAAGACAAATAATTGTGCTAAATGATTGACAATCTTCCCTCCCTTCAGCAGTATGAGTGGGGGGGCATAGAGAAACAGTGGTGTTATGCATGAGTGTTGGGTAGCAAGTCTGCTCTGTGCTCACAACGGCTGAAGTGGAGGGGAATGTATTGTGCTTAGCGTAACCTACCTTTTGGCATTATAGACAAATGACCAAAATATTGTTTCAACTCGACATTGTGAAATTTGATATTGTTTGACAGCAATATTGATATCACGATATAAATTTGATATATTGCACAGCCCTACGATGACGTGACCAGTAAATAGTTTGTTCCTTTTCCTCTTTGCAGTGTACCTGAATGTGACCAATCTTGAGACCTACGATGTTGGCCATGATCGATTCTGCATTAAATGGAACCCCCACAGGGCTGCCACTTCTTACAGGATTAAGCTGAACCCTATTGACCGTAAGTCTGAAAGATGTGCTTTCCTTGTTTTAAGCTTATATATGGAAGACCACTCTCAGTTAATACCTAAAGTTTCATCAAATCTCAAAATGAAAACAAGTGTACAACAAACTATAGTTTCACAGAACCTACTGTTCTTTGAGTGATTTGCCAACCACTTCACTTACATCTAGCAACATTGGCATCTATTGGAATGCCATTGTTGCTGGTCCCTCTCTGTCCATGGCTAATCTGTAGGC
Source organism: Engraulis encrasicolus (assembly GCF_034702125.1). Taxonomy (NCBI): domain Eukaryota; kingdom Metazoa; phylum Chordata; class Actinopteri; order Clupeiformes; family Engraulidae; genus Engraulis; species Engraulis encrasicolus. Next base: position 18,537,187 of record NC_085874.1, on the reverse strand, counting down.
CTACTCCTTTGTCCACACCTAATTTATACGGATTTCTTTGTCTTAAAAAAAAGTTTACGTTTATACCTCAGAGACGGATGTGTAACATTTCAAACACATCCGACCACCAAGTTTTTAATTAACAGAGCGGATTAGAACTTCGTAATTAGCATCTGGCTTTGAACCCATCTGTTTCATATTTGCACATAAATTTGTGTTGCAGAGTCTTAAAAACAGGAAGCTGTGTGTCTATCGAGTGTTGAGAATGTGGTAGTGATTACACTCCGGGCAGTGACAGTTTACCAAATTAAGTGCTTTTTGTGTATTTTAGCAAGCGTGCAGCTGCAAGCTAATCATGTTTACGGAGCAAAGAGGAATCAAGGAGAGGGGGAAAATGCCTGCGTAGCATACTAGCGGTTGAGTTGGGACACAGTGGGTGGTGAAAGTCTAGATACTGACTCAGGTCGGATGCAGGGTCAGGTTTATGGCGTATAAAGAATATGCTTGGGCATGGGATTTATTTATGATTTTGAGTGCTAAAAGCAATGCCACACACTAAGACAGTTTTATAACGGATGGTCCTATTCAGAGGGACACCGAGTATTGTATTGTGTAGGTTTCATAGAGCAAAGTGGGATTAGATGCCTTGCTCAAGAGGAAAGACAGGAATGAAACTTCTCTGAATGAAAAATCTTTGAAGCAAAACCCAAGACGAACTCTCTAACCACTTTAACAGCTGTGAAGGCACAACATACTCTTCCAACTATATTTTATGATCTCTTATGAACTAGGACTACAGACAATTCCTCAATACCTGAGGGGCAATAAGATAAAAATAGGGACTGTATGTATTGTCAGAATAGCATAAAGACTTTCAAGCATGGATATTACTGTATCAAATATAATCAGGAATGAAAGATCGCAGCTATTCAAGTATGTAGCCTATTGTTGTTTATCTTGATAACTGAAGATTAACAGTTTACTGGATTTATGGAGTTGATGGAGTTGAAGACTGAATAAGAGTTTATGTTATTACCAAATCGTTTGTTTGGGATATCAATCGCAATCTCTTCGTCTAGGGTTGGGGTCTTTATCTCTTTAACCACCTAAAAGTGGTGCTAATGCACTCTGTCTCACCACACATTGTTTTAAGGATAAACCAACTACACTTGAAACTATTTTTGAAATAGTTCCAAATCTACTGTGATTCTGGGCTTGTGTGGTTTATCCTGTAGCTTTCATTATGTAAGGAAACATTCTGTTTGTCTCATCGAAACATGAGCCGTTTTTAAAAGTGTCCATTGTTTTGGTCTCTCTGCCCTTGCCAAGGGCCAGTGTGTCAAGAAAACTACCACTTGGGATGTATTGTTTCCATCAGAGTATGACCAGTTTTTAATATTGTCCATTGTCTTCGTTTCTCAGCCCATGCCAAGGGCCAGCAGGAGATTACCATCACCGCGGGTCAGAGTCACTACTGCTTCGAGGGCCTGTCTCCCGAGTCCCTGTACGGCGCTTCCGTATTCGTCCAGACGCCCAACCTGGAGGGCCCTGGTGTCAGCGTGAAAGAGCGCACATGTGAGTGCATGATGTCATCACCCCCTCAGTCATAACACTCTTCCATGTTCTGGCCTCTCACAAACCAGATGTGCATTCATCCACATGTTGTACAACCTGTCTGTTTTGTCTGCTTTGTCATGCAGTGGTCAAGCCAACACCTGCTCCCACATCACCACCTGCCCCTCCTCCTCCCCCCACCATTCCACCTGGCTGGGCAGGTAAGCTCACACGTGTTCACCTCCTTTACACGTCATCATTCATAAAGACCTCTTTGACTTTTTGTCCTGGAAATTGTAAATATCTGTGAGTTTGGGAGAGTGAAAGTTAGCAGTTACTGACCCTCTACAAACCCCACTAGCAGGATGTTAAAGGGGAAGTTAACGGTTTCATCTCGAGTCTGATTCACTTGTCGCACTTTGTTAGCACTCCATTTGCTCTGGAAATCTCTCCGCTGTCTTTCGTTTGAGCGCAAGCCAAACAGGCCATCCTAATGAGGCCGGCTAAAGATGTCGCATATGGCCGCATTCAAATAGGAAAGTGTGAAGGAGAGATATCAGAGGGTTTATTCGGTATGCCGCTCACATGAGGTAGACATTATCTCCTATTCTCACTCTGCTCAAGAGATCCAAAAAAAGAGAAAATAATTAATTAAAGCCGGTTCATTTTCAGAACTTCTGCTCACCAAATGTAACTTATTTATTTACTTATTTATTTATTTATGGTAGGAAATGTGATCAATTACATCAGTTATTGGTATGCATAGGTTCCCCATGTCACATTTTCTCTCAGTGGATTTGTTTGTGAGATTCCAACAACCTTCTTGTTGTTTGTGGAGAAGCAGACTAATTCAAATCACAACACTCTTTTTGCCCCTTTGCGCCAGTTCCAAGTTTTTAAATCGCGCCAGACTATGCTGCCACGGGTCATTGTTTTGTTTCCCTGCAACAGTCTGCAAAGGTGCCAAGGCTGACGTAGTCTTCGTGGTGGATGGATCATGGAGTATCGGAGAGGAGAACTTCGTGAAGGTGGTGAAGTTCGCCTACAGTGTCATCGGAGCCTTTGATGTCATCAACTCTGCCGGAATGCAGGTGTGTAATGACTCCTGGAGGGTATACTAAGAAGCTGGTTCAGTAGTAAACCAGGTTAAGTTAACCTTGAAGTAGAGGTAAATCATCTAATAAAAGAGACTGGAGTTCTCACTTTGTAAAGTAAATGATACCTGCAGGTATGTCTATTAGAAGATTTACCACTTCATGTAGGTTAACTAGTTAGCCTGGTTTATCACTTACCATGTTCTTAGTATACCCTCCTGAGTGTGACGAAAGAACTAGTAAGAACTAGTGACGAAAGTTGCTAGTAAACAGCAGTGTAGGTTAATGTTCACTCATTGGATGCCAGCCAGTTTCGTGCGAAATCATACAGCCCAACAGTGCTGGAGCATTTTCAACATTTTTTTTTCCCAACATCCACAGGAAATGTAATTGTATGCGTGTGTCAACACCACAGCATAAAAAATGAACTGAATTTGCATGCTTAAACATCGTAAGTGCTAGACATTAGGATCCAAAATGACGTGCTAAAGAGTCACTGGCATAGAGTGAGCTAATGATACAGTATGTCTCGTGTTATGACAACGACCTAGGGACTTATTTTACTAATTCTGGCAATTACATGATATACTATCAGTTCAGCAATGTAAATTATCATATGCATAACGTTCATTATGTCTGTTTAAGTCACACTTGAGGTTTTCTTTTACTTCAGACATGTAAAAGTTTTATCTTTTACCTGACATGTTTTCGACAGTATAACTTCCGATGAAGACGGAAGTTATACCGTCGAAACATGTCAGGTAAAAAATAATGTCTGAAGTAAAAGAAAATCTCAAGAATGTTCATTATCGTCCCTATGAAATATCCCATGAATATAGAAATTAAATAATAACATTCCAACCTCTTTCCATGTCAACAGGTCTCTGTTGTGCAGTACAGTGACGATGCCCAGACCGAGTTCAGGCTGAACACGTACAAGGACAAGGGCATGGCTTACGCATCACAGGCCCTCATTAAGTACAGGGGAGGCAACACCAAAACAGGTAGCCTACACCGTCACCCAGACATTCCCCAGGCAGACACTTTCCCAGTCAGTCAATGGATAAGCCTACATGTTTTGCGTTGTTTTTATAAGGCTTGGATTGTCAAAAGGGAAAGTAAAAGTAGATCAGAAAGTAATAACGCTGACATATTTTCCATGCAACCAGCTCATAATTAGTTAATTATAATGAGACCTCAAGACAGCCACTCAGTCGAGTCACCTGTTGGAAGGAAAATGTGGCAGGGTTTTTCTTTTACTTTCAATTTCTCACGCTACTGGGCTCAGGTTATGAAATGTTGACCACAAGGCCTTAGTAAGCTAAATTGGCTCTTGCCAGATCTGTCTGGTCGGTTCTGTATTGCTATTTCAGTGCTATTTCGACTATGCACAGATTCAGCAATACAATTGCAGAATCGATGTAGATGTGTGACTACTCTATGTGAGCTGCCATTGTTGTCTTGAACAACTGTTGCTCTTTGCTTCTTTTTTTCTTCACTATCTTTGACCTATTTGTCCTCATTACATTTCTGAAAATCCCGAACTTGTGTTTGGTTCTGCAACCTCATAGCTGTGTAGGCTTCCTTGCATATCTACCGTAAGATCTGGTAAGAGCGGACTAAGAGTGGGCTTAGGTCTGAGATTGTTGTATTATCACCCAGAGGTGACCTCTCTCTCAAGCAGAGCATTTTGTGTGTTTGCTTATTTCACAGGCATCGCTCTGAAGCATGTGCATGAGAAAGTCTTCACTTCAGATAATGGAATGAGGAGGAACGTTCCCAAAGTTGTGGTAGCAATCACAGATGGGCGATCTCAGGATGAAGTCACAAAGAACGCTGCCAAACTACAGCACGCTGGTGAGATAAACACACTCATAAGTGTACTGTTTACCGGGATTAGCTGTCTAATACTTCTGCAAGGCAACCAAGCAGTTTAATCAAGATGATGCATTAAGTAAAAAAGTAAAAGCTTGGTTTAAGAGACAATTGATATTTATTTACCTCAGGATTTGATTTGCTCATTTGTCAGATATGACCTTGAGCTGACACTGCATTCTTGTGTCACATTGGTGTCTCTTTTTTCTTTCACTAGGGTACAGCGTGTTTGTCGTTGGAGTTGCAGACGTGGACTTTGTGGAACTTCAGAACATTGCTAGCAAGCCAAGCGACCGCCACGTCTTTGTTGTCGATGACTTTGATGGTTTCGCAGCAATCCAGGACAATCTGGTGACCTTCATTTGTGAAACGGCCACATCCTGTAAGTTTTCTCCCCCTTTGTAAATTATATATTTTTAAATTTAATCACCAGGTTCACCGACAAAGGACTGACATCATGTTCATTTTCTATCTACAGCGTGTCCTTTGATCTACGTGAATGGGTTCACATCACCAGGTGCGGTACTTCTAATCATCTTACATGCCTGCAAAAAAAAAGAACTGTAAGAACTGTGGTGCTTGTTGTGTTCTGCTCTCATGCATTCTCCATGCATTGTCCCCTTCATTTGCAGGCTTCAGGATGCTTGAGGCATTCAACATCACAGAGAAAACGTATGGCTCCATCCCAGGAGTATCCATGGAAAGTGGCTCCTTCAACAGTTACACGGCCTACAGACTCCACAAGGATGCTTTCCTGACTCAGCCCACTTCGTAAGTCCAGAACTTTCAACATATTTTTTTTATAAGGCTTGTAGAATATTGAGAAGGCTTTCCCCTTGGGAATATAAGTATGCTTGTGACTCTTCCGTTGTTACAGTATATAAGTAGAAACAAATATTTGCACTGGAATTGGACAATCAGACAATTGGATAATGATCTGACCTCTATTTCTGATCACCTCTAATTCGGTTGGGTTTTGCTAAACTTTCTGGCCTCGCACAGATATGTAAACTGTCTGTCCAACCTATGTAATCAGTTCCAAGGGGTCCATACAATTTGCTGCTGCTTACAGTATGAGAGGGCTGGCATTCAACCAAGTCCTGCAGCTGTCAGTATCGCAGCTTAGTTGGTAAATCACTCGCAGTTGAAATGTAAACAAGCTAGCATTCGTCATGGTTCTGCAGGCGATAGCTCAGAGCTGAGACCTCAGGTACATCTTGGGTAGTGAACTCTAATGTGAGAGTGAGCTAATGCTCCCCCCTGTAGGGCCAGGTGAAGTGTTGGACCATAGTCATGTAAACTGTTTGAGCCAATTGTGATGTGATTGATGTGTGCCTAAGCAAAGCTCTGTGAGTAAATCACCCTCTTTGTATTCATCCTTAATGATTGATGACGTCCGCTTCGCAGCGCTTGCTTGGCACGAGACGTTTGGTTGTTGACCGATTACCCTCGGAAAGTGCTTGTAGGGGGGAACAATGGTGGAAAGAAACAGCAGGAAAAATCTTTTTTCTTGGAACGCTGTAGAGTTTCTTGGAAGCAGTAGAGTTTAATTGTATACACAGTTTTGTGCGTGTACATGTGCATATGTGTATGAATGGCCTATGGTGCGATCTCATAAGATGACCAAGGATTGATTGCTCTGGCCTTCCCTGGGAAATCCAGGAGTCTCTGAAAGTCTCTCAATCTCCCTCACGTCTGCTGGACGATTGGGGCTGACATGATCCATCTTGCCCAGACAGACAGACAGGACCCTGAAAGCTTGCTGCCAGCCAAACTAGGTCAATGGATTTACAACACTCTGATAAGTCGAGAGTGACTGGGCTAAGCTAACAGGTCGTGACATTTGTAAAAGTATATGGCCGGCCTTGGGGCCGTGTTCTGCTTCAGTTCCACTTGCCTCCGCAAATGAGGAACCCTTAACAACCATGTGGTTCAAAGCTTTCCTGGGTCTGCATTCTGTAGCTAGAGAGGCATTTTACAAGGTAGGGCCAGCGTATCCGATATCCTCACAAATCATTACTTAAGTTTTATTCAAGGCACAACTTTTCAAGGTGATTACTCAGGCAGCAGACCTTAATGTTTATAACACACCATGCTGTTATTGTGATATTCTTGTTTTTTAATGTTGCTCGGTTGTGCGATACCATGGTGAGCTGGCATTTATATGGACATTCCTTTCGCAGAGATATCCATCCTGACGGCCTGCCCTCGGCCTACACGATCATCCTCATGTTCCGACTGCTACCAGACTCCCCCAAAGAGGCCTTCGATATCTGGCAGGTCTCCGACAAGAACAACAAGCCCGAAACCGGAGTCACGATCGATCGTAAGTCTTCCGTCACGTTCTCCCATCCGTACATGCACCATTTTCCTGGGAATGGCAAGACAGTACGTAGAGGCGAGGGGAAAGAAAGACAAATTAAAAAAAAGAAAGGGAGAAGAGAAAAGTGAGCAGCTCTCCAGCAGCTGTGGCTTTATGAGCTTTTTCCTCTTTTCGAGTTGGAAGCTTCTCCTCAGAAAAAAAGCGCATTTGAATGGCTCCAATCCCCTCAAGCCAATCTCTGGTGTTGCGTGGTAGTTAAATGTGGGTATGCATAATTCTCCCCCCACCCCATACCCCAACTCCCTATCTCGCCCCAGCCAGGGCCCACTCCAACAAACAGCTTTGGAAGTAGTTGAGTTGCAGGGAGACGCGAGTTTCACACATCACGTCTACCAGCCTCACCACACTCATAATTGCTCACTGATGAAATCCGCTTGTTCTGTTGCTTTTTAACTGATCTTGGTGGCACAAGGCCTATTGAGTTGCTTTTTTTGTTCAAAACTACAACTACGAAAAAGTTTCCCCTGTTTATGTTTTCCTCTCTTTCTCTGTCTTTCTTTCTCTCTCTCTCTCATTCTCTCTCTCTCTCTCTCTCTCTCTCTCTCTCTCTCTCTCTCTCTCATTCTCTCTCTCTCTCTCTCTCTCTCTCTATCTCTCTCTCTCTCTCTCCCTTTCTCTCTCTTCTCTCTCTCTATTATCTCTTTCCTTCTCTCTCCCTCTTCTCTCTCTCTCTCTCCTTCTCTCTCTCCTTCTCTTCTCTCTTCTCTGTCTCTCTCACTTCTGATTATTCTATGTCTTTCTTTCTTCTAATGTATCGAATGCACTCTCATCCACTCTCTCTCTCTCTCTTCTCCATCTCACTCATTCTCATCCTCCCTCCTTGTGTGTTTAGCTGCCACCCAGACGGTATCGTTCTATAATAAGGACACTCGTGGGGAGATCCAGAAAGCCACATTTGATAACGATCAAGTCAAGAGGATGTTCCACGGCAGCTTCCACAAGGTAAACAGCTCTCAAGTCTTTTTTTTACTCCTTCATCTGGTTCCCTCATTTGCATAGTGTGCGTGCGTGTGTGTTTGTGTGTGTGTGCGTGCGCGTGAGTGCCTGTTTGCATGTGTGCGGTCGTGCGTGTGTGCACGCACAGTGCTTGGATAAATTGTGTAAAGGTAGCCTTGGGCATGACAAATGCAGGGTGGCTAACATAAATCACATTGCACAACGATACGGTGATAGTTTGGATACTTGACATACCGAATGGTGTGCTGCCACAGGTGTGTGTGTGTGTGTGCGTGCGCTTCTGCGTGCGTGTGTATGTTTATGTGTGTGTGTTTTAATCTCAAGGGCAGACTGAGGGAAGCCAAGTAAATGCAGCCCACAGACAATATTTGTTTGCTAAATGATGCGTTTTGTTTGTGTCAACATTGTGAACTGATGAAGAGTAAGCTGAAAGGGGACATTAATGGATTCTAGTGGTAGAAACTCTGCATCTGCTATGTTTGTTTGTTTGTTTTTTATTAGATCTCTATTCACTTTTGCAAAGCTGCAGCTATTCCTTCTGGGGTCACTCAAGTTAACATTTGATGGACCCAAAGACAGAAAACACACAGAATGACAGTGGACTTAACATACTGTCCATATATACATCCTTACATGATGTACAACAACAACAACACAAACACAGAATACTTAATTGCATTCCTTATAAAGCATCACTTTTGCACCAAGTGATGACGATGTCATTGTACACACACACACACACACACACACACACACACACACACACACACACACACACACACACACACACACACACACACACACACACACACACACACACACACACACACACACACACACACACACACACTTCTGTGCTCTCAGGATACGGTATGTGTTGCAGCAGCCCCATGCAGCTAGTCTGGAGGACCTCTATAAATCAATGCCAGGAGGCATAGTGAGAGAGCCCTTAGGAGGTGTGCTGGAAGGAGGCTCCTACTGTTCAATCAAGCTGAGAGAAGAAGTGGAGAGCAGTTGTTATGAGAAGCAGAGACACACTCACATAGAGGCAGACGCAGACACACACACACACACACACACACACACACACACACACACACACACACACACACACACACACACACACACATACAGAGAGAGAGAGAGAGAGAGGCAGACACACATACAGACACACACGCACACACACACACACACACACACACACTACACGCACACACACACACTACACGCACACACACTACACACCACAACATGGAGACCGAACAAGGACTATAAGACACCAGTCGTTTGCACCAGGGCCATGTGTAAGTGTAGGCCGTTTTTATCGCAGTCTTTTCACAAGAATCCATAAGTCCTTTTTTTAGGGCAGGCCATTAAAAAGAGCTAGCTGCAGTTGCTGCTGGCGTGGACGGCTGGAAAATGTTGGGTCACTGCTGCAGCTATTAAACAATTACATCAGAGAGGAAGAAGAATGCCAGGCGTGGGGGGGGGGGGGGGGGGGGGGGGACGACTTATTCCTTCTTTCTCTCTTTTTCTCCTGGTTTTTCTTTCTTTTTTTCTCTGTCTCCCGTTCTGTCTGTCTCGCTCTTGGTGTGTTTCTTTCTTTCTTTCTTTCTATCTCTCTTTCTTTTCCTTTCTCTCTCTCTTTCTTTTCCTTTCTCTCTCTTTCTCTTTCTCTCTTTCTAGCATTCTCTCTCTCTATCCCCCGTCTTGCAATGCCTCTGTCTCTATCCCTACAAGTATCTCTCTCTTTATCTCTCTCTCTCTCTCTCTCTCTCTCTCTCTCTCTCTCTCTCTCTCTCTCTCTCTCTCTCTCTCTCTTGCTGTCTGTTTCTGTTTATCTCTCTCCTTCTGTCTTGCTCCCTCTGCTCATCCCCATTCGTCCTTGTCTATCTCTGTTTCTCTCTTTGTTTTTCTCTATTCTCTAGCTCTCTCTCGGCTTTTCTCTCTCTCTCTCTCTCTCGCTCCCCCCCCCCCCTCTCTCTCTCTCTCTCTCTCTCTCTCTCCCTCTCTCCTCTGCCCCACTCCTTTCTCTCTCTCTCTCCCTCTCTCCACTGCCCCCCTCCTTTCTCTCTCTTCCTCCCTCCCTCTCTGGTTACTGTGTTGTGTTGTCACCCCCTGTATGTGAGCCTGGCTGCAGTCTGCTGTGGCTGCTGCTGCTGCTTGTGGTAGTTGTCCACAGGGGGAATGCTTGTGGTTAGCTCACGGGGTGCGGTAGATCATTTTTTGTGGCGTACCTCCCAGCCGTTTATGTATACACATACAACACTGGACGTACCCAGCTTAGCTCCCGGCTCAGAATAGAGTTCTCACAGCCAGTTTTTTTTGGTCTTTGTTTTATTATTTATTTATTTGCAAACCGTGCTCAGGAGACACTCCTCTCCCTCCCCACACTCCCCCACCCCCCCTCGCCTAGCCCCAGGGTCTCGCCACTTAGCCATGTCATCCCTGAGAGCTGCACATCCCGCTGCTTTATTGGACGCAAGCGGTGTCATTCATTCCAATGTTTTAGTGGTTCCCAAACTTCGAGCTGTCACACCCTTCCCCTGTGAGACCATCCTACCAAGATTGGCAGGCCAGACTCACTCTCTTTGAGTCTTTGAGTCTTCAAAACATTCGGTTATGCCCTAATTTTTTGTGTTTACTGATTAGGGTGCTAATGACTTACTGGAGGCAATCCAAAGCCTTGGGATGATTCCCTGATGTTTCAGCAAAAATGAACATACTATATTGAGTTGGAGGCACCGCCTGACTAAGTGATTGTAAGCTTATATTTGGCTGCTGATACAAACCCATTCTGATGCATACCGTTGTTATGGTTGTCATGTTGCACTGTATGCATTACTGTCACTGTATAGCTTTATTTTCACCACACATGGTGTGCATCTGAAGTTATCGGATATCCGATTACTGTATAAGATTACATTATCATATTATTAGATATGACTACATTAAATTAGATTAGACTAGATCAGATTCAAATGTTTTGTAATTCCACTTGTAAGTAGCTTAGCAATAAACTTTAAATCAGAAATGAAAAACGTTAAAGTGTTTAATGCACATAAAGAATGCACATCATATACACATTTTACAGTATATGCACAATATTAAAACAACAATTTTATAATGTGAATATGCATCTGTGTATACACGAAGCATCTTAATATGCATATGTGAATATGTATACAGTATACTTAGAGATGCATCTGAATTCAGGAGAGTTCCTGCAGTGGTCCTGGTCCTTCGGCTTTTAAACCCACCGTGCTGTCGAAAGCACTTTCACTGCAAAGGTTCAGTAGTCAGCCAGCACTCAGCCAATCCAGCCAACAGCTCGAGTGCTTGTAGGGATAGACACAGTAGCACACTTTTCAACTGTAATATTTTTCTTAGTAAGAAATGTGAACAAAATTAAAACAACATGTCTTTATTTTCTTAAGCTTTTTTCTCTCTCGTTGATGGTAGGTGGTTCTTTACCACGCTGGAAAAATTAACGTTCTCATGTGGATGTGCCTTTGAGGAGGTAAATCTCTACTCAGTGCTAGTGTTGGCAGCATCCTATTATTATTATTATTCGCAGCATTTTATGGAAACCGCTCGCTCCTGCCAGTTAGAGCCGAATAAACAAACACCCGTTAGACTGTCTAGCGCGAATGCTAATAGTCACTCACTGATTTGATGGATGTGTTTAAGGTTTTTTTTTTTTCTCTCTCTCTCTCTCTCTCTCTCTCCCTCTATCTCTTTCTCTCTCCCACTCTTTCTCTGCGGTCATGCTCTCTTAATCTTTTCTGGCGCTCAGTAAGAAAGGGTGCATGGCGTAGGTGGTGTGCAGTTGTTTAATTGAGCAGGAGAGGAAGGCCAGCTCTCTTTGAGCGATCTCTGATGGAGTGTTTTATTGAATGTGTGTTGCTCAGCAATAGTTACTAAAAGTTCCTGAGGGCTTGTATTTTTTTAGATTTCTCTACATAGAGATGAGACACTGTAGCCCCTTATACTCCGCATTGAACCCTGTGCACCCATCAGAAACACACACACACACACACACACACACACACACACACACACACACACACACACACACACACACACACACACACACACACACACACACACACACACACACACACACACACCACTATGGTGCATATGCAGTGCAGTAGAAATGTTTTAAAATGACTTACTTAATCCATTTTGCCCTAAGCTCTTTTTTGGGAGAGCGTGCCCTCTGCCTATTAAATCTTAAATATCTCAGCCTCAGAAGCACATACAAACATGAAATGAGTTACATTTAAAAGCTAGGACCCTCGTTTTGACTTAGAATGTGTTCATTCAGCTCTAACACACCGACATTTTTAATAAAACAGCTCAAATCTCTAGAACCTGAATGCAGCGTATATGTGTGCGTATATGTGTGCAGTGTATATGTGGCAAAAAAATGCAAATGAGTAAAGAGTGAAAGGCCCCTGCCGTTGTCTCTTGAGGTCTGTTTTCAGTCGGAATATTCAGTAGATGAATGTCCTTGCATGCCCTCTATAGAATACCTACAGTAGGAGGGACTACCATTTAAGCCTTATCAATCCTCAGCTCCAGTGTGTGGGGAGAGAGGCTGAGGAGTAGGGAACCAGAGTAGGCCAAAACATTGCATTTAAAGGGACACTGTGTGAGATTTTTAGTTGTTTATTTCCAGAATTCATGCTGCCCATTCACTAATGTTACCTTTTTCATGAATACTTACCACCAGCATCAAATTCTAAGTATTCATTATGACTGGAAAAATTGCACTTTTCATACATGAAAAGGGGGATCTTCTCCATGGTCCGCCATTTTGAATTTCCAAAATTAGCAATTTTTAGCTGCAAAAATGACTGTACTTGGACCATACTAGAAAATATTTGTTTAATACTTAGTAAACTTTCATGTAAAGATCAAATTTGGCAATAGGCAGCCCGATTTCAATAAGCAGCATAGTTGCAGTACCTTTTTTGACCATTTCCTGCACAGTGTCCCTTTAAGCTTTCTTTCGGGCAGCTGCGCCTCCATGGATAGGGAACTGGGCTTAACATCAGAAGGTTGCAGGTTTGAAACCCACCCATAGCACCTTCGTCAATATGACTGAAATGCCTCTGAGCAAGGTAACCAACTCTACATTGCTCCAGGCACTGTAACCAATACCTTGTCACTTTGGATAAAAGCGTCCGCTGGGTGTAATGCAATTCCAACAGCCGTCATGAACCAATGCTTGTGGTCACTCCTTTGGTATTTGGCTGTGTCTCTCCGCTATACTTATGGCTTTGTGTTTATTAAACTGAAATAATGTATGTAGTGTGCATACAATTATGTGAATTGTTGAGGTACAGCATGCTGTAGAGCTCCTCTAGCACATCCAGATTCTTTGAAAAGGAGCCATTACATTTGACAACATGCATGGTGTGACTTGGATGAGCCATCACAGGCTGTGCTTTTAGAGCTATTTTCAGTGAGTCTGTGAGTCTTTTAGTCTTTTAGAGTCGGTGAGTCTTTTTATTGTTTTTTTTTAACGTTTTCTCATCTGTCTGAAGTTCTGAACTTGAACGTGATTTCCGATGAAGTAAGATAAAGGCTATGGAAGGCTTGTGACAAGCCTGCCAAGAACAGTGCTTCTGTAAACATGGAAGTTGATGGATTTTCATTGACGGTTGTTGAAAGATAGAGTTAGCTGTTAACGCCCATCCACCATGGACAGAGTTGGAGTTGAGGGATGGTTGTTCAGGTCAGGAGGTGCTCTCTCAACGATAGGCAGGCAAGTATGACTACACAGCCGAAGAAGTCAAGAAGTTAAAACCCCACATTACTGCAGGTATTAATTTTGTATCGTTCTACATTATTAATTCGTAGGTACAGCAGATGTAACAAGTACTGTGTCGTGCACTAATGCTGTACTGTAGCTACAACATGAATTTACGTCTAGTACTACTTACAGCTTGCTAACACTCGATTGGACGTTGGGTGTCAGGGATGCTGGCTAGGGAGTACGATGGCAGGGGCCGTGAAATCTGCTCTACTGGCCTGAGGTCAAGAGAAAAACTCTTAACATCTGTTAGAAGGTCACCATCTGTGTGTGTGGAGGAATCCAAACTAGTTTTCAAATGGTGGACAAAAGAAGTGAAGTGAAAGGTCACTGCTTCAGTAGTAAAATAAAATATATTGAGTATGTGCAAGTATAATGTGCTCTTGTATAATGTTCCTAATTTTATATCAATGGATTTGAAAAAAAGACTATATTACTGCGAAAGATTATATCACTGCAACAGTGGCTGCACATACAATAGGTTCAATATGTATTAGATGGAATAAGACATGATTGTGGTGTTGCTTATTAGGTTCATTGAGGTTGTTTAAGGACATTTTTTCCATATAATTTATTACATGTTGTATCCAGGTTTGTTCAGTGTGGTAAACAAGGGAGTCTATATCTGAAATGGGAGTTTTTGTTCTAATGCTCTCCTTTCCAGTTGGATTCAGACAGAAGGCCCGGCTGCTCTTTGCTCAGCGTCACCTCATTGAGTGCGCACACTGACTGAATACATGAAGAGAACCTTGTCAGTACAGCATAGCCTCACCTTACTTAACCTTTTGGAGTGAAGCTTTTTGCTGAGCACATCTTTTTGCTTGGAAAGAGCGTGCCATGTAGTCTTGTAGTTAATTCACACTCTGAATAGTGGTTGCACTGAAACACAGCAGCAAGCGCCAAGGATGTTGACCACAGAGTTGAAGACGTCTGCCAAGTTTTTGGTGTTTTTTTTATTTTTCAGATTGAATCAAGAAGCCTTGTGCAGTAGCTTTGACTTTTGCTCGTGTGTTGTCATTGAACTCCCAACAGTGAGTGGCTTTGAAGGCAAAACGGACAAGAGACAGACAGTAACAGTATCTCTTTTGGTGCGCCGCAGAACGTCGTCGTCACAAGATGCGGTGTAACCATGCCGACCAGGAAATACCTCCGTACTGTACGCACACAGCGAAAAAGCGCCTTCTTTCCTTTCCTACGCTCTCCGCATACTAGCAGCACGATCCCACCGCTAACAAATGCGGAAAAAGCGTGACTCGCTACTTTGCGTAAACCAATGCAGGGACTATGCTTTTCAAAATGGTGGTTGAGATGAGGAGGCATAGGATTTGGAAGTACAGTGGGATTCTCATGAAAAAAGCTGACATACGGCTTTCCAGCCTGCTCTCCCTGCCAGCACTAACTAACTAATGGCATGCGGGCAGCCTGTCGTGAAATGCTAGCTTGAGAAATTACTTGGGTGGAAATTCTGATGAGAAGATCCACTCTTTGGGGGGATTTTAAGGACTTTATATGTCCTCATCCCCCTCTTCTTTTCCCACTTCGAATTTTTGCAACAACTAGACTAAAATTCAGAGGCCTTTGTGTCCAGTGTGACCACTGCTCATATATTTATTCTTGGTTTTGAAGAGCTGTGAGTGAGAGTGCGTGTGTGTGAGTGTGCTTGTGCTTGTGTGGAGGTTCTTGTGTTATAAGTTCAAGTCATTCATATCAAGTCATAGACACTGGGGAAACTAGCCTCTTAAGCCCCAGAAAACAGGATACAAAGCAGACACACGGTTTTATTTTCCCTTTTTGAACAGAATGTGCTTCAGAATCAGACCATGCATACCGTAACTTCTCGAATTCCTCTCTTTCCAGCTTCACATCCTGGTCTCCTCCAAGAGTGTCAAGTTGAACGTCGACTGCCAGGAGGTGGCCGAGAAGGAGATTAAGGAGGCTGGAAACACATCTGCGGACGGCTATCAAGTGCTCGGCAAGATGTCCAAGTCCATTGGACAGCGAGGAGAGTCGGCAACAGTAAGCTCTTTCTTGCGTTTCTCTTCTAAACCTCGGAAGTTGCACTTGGCACATCGGTGAATGTTGGGAGGATGTGAGGGGTTAAAGCAGGGGTGAGGAACCTATGTCTTGAGGGTCATTGAGGCCGTCTTATCCGACCCCCGATGTCATTTAAATGTTGTGCAGTGTCACATGAAATGCGACATGTTTTGTAAAGGAATTTTAGACATTACATCATATATTTATTTCAGGGGACCTAGAGAGGGTAGTAAAGGTGGCCGCCTTCAATATAGGCCTAAAGTGCAGGGGGAAATTCTGGTTTGTTAGTTAGAGGCCCTTGGAAGAAGTTGAAGTGGCCCTTACAATGAAAAAGGTTCCCCACCCCTCAGTTAAAGAATGTTGGGGTCTGTAGGCCTAGAATTTTAGCATCTTACATTGTTGTAGAATGTATGTTTTTTACACCAAACCCCCAAAAACATCATAGGCAGAAAAGAAAAACAACTGGTCAAGTGGGTTCATCTGTAATTAAAACAAGCCACCACTGGGATAAACACAGTTTATATATAGAACTGGATGGCAGCGTTGGTGTTATGGATACCAGCTTCATCGGCATGTGTTTCAGCCATTAGTAAATGGGAACTGCATCTCCATTGCAATAGCGGGAAATCTTTTTAAGCACACATGTGGCTGCGGGGCGCTAGTGAATGTACCATGTGAATTGCATTGCTTTTTGTTCTGTCCTTTGCATGTTTACAGTTCTATAGTACTTTGAACATGCAAAGCCCAAGCACAACAGACATACATGTGTAGCATTTGTTTTCATTCTGTCGCCCGCAGTTCCAGCTCCAGATGTTTGACATCATCTGCAGCCTCGCCTGGACGAGCAAAGACAGATGTTGTGACCTTCCATCCATGGTAAGACTGTCTTGAATCGGCACCTTGAGTGTAGTGGGCATTGGGTGTTGTTATTTACCCATCGTGCGTGCGTGCGTGAGTGTGTGTGTGTGTGTGTGTGTGTGTGTGTGTGTGTGTGTGTGTGTGTGTGTGTGTGTGTGTGTGTGTGTGTGTGTGTGTGTGTGTGTGTGCGCGCGCGCGCTTTGAACATTCATATGTACCTACATACAGTAGCTACATATTTTTGCATGACATGAACATGCATTAACATGAAACATGAATTACATGAACACGAAAACATGAACTATTGTGTCCCTATATGTATTCTACCACATGTCTTGAATGAATATGGATCTACAAATCTTAAAGGAGGCTGCATGCCAAAAGATCACAGCCTCTCATCAGACCACTACTGGAAACACATGTGTAATAATCAGAGTCTCAGAACAAGAGCTAAAGTATATTACATTACATTACATTGCATTGCATTTGGCATACGCTTTATAACCAAAGCGGCTAACAAACGAGGACATAATCATAGGCTGCATCACTAGCTACAGTATATAGTATTCAGTATATGCTTCCAGAGGTTTCCTTTCCCTCTCTTTCTTTTTGCTCTTCACGTCAGCCGAACTACAGTTTTCATGAATTTGGAAGGGATTTTGTGGTTTTCTGTTGTTCTCACAGTCGTCATCAGACAGAGGTATATAAAAGTGAAGGCGCTCTAGTGAGACTGACATTCCTAGCTAATGGCGGGGAACCTCGGTTATTAAGATGGGTGTTAGCTGATGGGAATTGTGGGAAATTCAATGGCTCTGAACAAACACGAAAATACAAAAGGGCCCAGTTTTCAGCATGAAATGGGCCTTGTCACAGGACGGATGCCATTGATTTGAAGTTTCGACCGTTTGCCAAAGCGAACACAGCCCGGTGGAGGATATTAAGCCCCCCTCTCTCTTTGACCACAAAACAGGATTCAGGGGATGCGTTAGCAAACGCCACGAACAAAGCTCATCTGTCAGCGTGCTGGAAACAACACGTCGATTCGCATGTGTCCGTGTTTGCCTCTTATGTACTGTACTGTGGCTGTGCCACGCACCCAATTGTCTGTCCCTGTGTTGAATATAAATCACGAACAACTGCTAGAGGTTGTGAAAGGACCCATCAGATTTGGTGGTCATTTGTTTTTTTGCCGTCTGGTGTTTTTGCGGACACTTTTCCTCAGCGGTTCTTAACCGACATCCCCTCCCCTGAATCCTGTTGTTCTGGGACATCTGTTGAGCTTGTTTTTGTAAACCGTACATGTATTTAGCTATTTACCGGAGTGTGTTTTGTGTTAAGTAGGAATTAAAAAGTCAACGCTTAATGGCCAATTTGGCTAATGGATGCCAAAGATAGATCCTCTAATGGAGACCAGTGATGCCTATAGGGTTAACACAAGTGAGTACACAAGGACAGCTCCTCTCCTTGGCTCCACGTCCCCCTTTTATCTCTCAGACAGGCAAAGAGACACATCTCTTTGATCTCAACTTAATTGCTGATGCTGTTTTCTCTCTCTCTTTCTCTCTTTCTCTCTCTCCCTCTCTCTCTCTCTCTCTCTCTCTCTCCTCCTGTCTACCTTCTGCTTACCTCTCTCCACTTACAGAGAGACGAGTCCAAGTGCCCATCTCTCCCTAATGCCTGCACGTGCACAACTGATAGCACAGGACCTCCCGGGACACAAGGGCCAATGGTAAGATCATCCAGAAAAATATGATCTCCACCTGTTTTTTTTGTCTTCCGCCACAAAAAAACCAAGAACACCCTCAAATTTATGGATAGTTCACAGTGGGGTGGCTTTCAGTCCGACAAGGCCCGGAAGAGACAAAACTTGAAGAGGACCTGTGGAGTAGAAAAAGATGCAAGGCAGCATCCAGCAACAGCATGACCCTCACTGTGAGGGTCTGGGAAAATTGCACTACTGCAGGGGGGCGCTGTGGGTCATCTTCAGTTCACCACTGTCACTCCTGCCAGATTGACGGTACTTCCTTTTTTGCAGGGTGCCCCCGGAGGCAAAGGTCCAAAGGGTGAGAGAGGAGAGAAAGGCCCTGCGGTGAGTATCGATCATACAGCCACTGTGACCCCACTCTTTTGATATCCAGTTCTGCTTTCTATTTGGAAATACGTGCAGACTGTAGCTATGGATTAGAGAGCCTTCAGTACAACTGACAGCATACTGAATCATTACTGTATGTGGCACATCCAGCCAGGAAGAATTTAGTTTTTCCTCGAAGCTTAAATCATGTAGATCTGTTTCGGTTGACTTGCAAGAACATCTTAACCCCGACCTAAATCAAAGACTTCCTGGTTTATCAAAACAGGGACAACTGGGCCCGATGGGAGAGATGGGGCCACCTGGGCCAATGGGGCTTCCAGGCCCACAAGGACCTAGCGGAATGTCGATTCCTGGCGAAGCTGTGAGTATTTCTTGCATACTGACGTTTTCGTCTTTTCGTCCAAAACCTACTTCTCTGTACTCTCCCCTGTCACCGTCACTAGCACTCCTGCAGCTCCCCAGTAAATTTCACTCCCCTTGCATCTCCCAGCCCAGGATCAGAGTGCCGGTTGTTTGTTATGCTGAATGCAGTGGCAAGTCCTGTGGCAGGGAGCTTTGCTGCCTACATTCCACCACGTCTGGGAACGTGCATTTGATATCTTCGAGCCCCTCAGACCACCTAATCTTTATGTGTCTGCATAAATCTGCCGCAGTTTCCTCCCTATAAAAGAAAGTGCTTACAGTATGCACTGTGGGTGCACACCGCGCTGTCAGAGCACACAAGAGGTGGCAGAATAATGTAAAACACCTTAGACACCCTGTACTCAAGGTATCCCTCTCAGATTTCACATGGCCTTGTTTGGTTTTACGTACATGTACATAACATGCACAAGGTATTGTTGTCTCATTTTGATGTGCAGTAGTCTCACAATACTAGTATGTTTGTATTAATCATTTGATTGAAATGTATATAGGAATGCACATGTGTGTTCAGCAGCGTCTCGTGTGCAGCAATCAAATATTAAATACTAGTCTTGTTTCCATAGAAATGTGCACCATTCTATCAGTGGAGCGCTGTAGTAGTCCCTGAAAGGACTTAAATACCATAGTACTACACGACTACAACTTAAGTTCTACATTAGACTTGGTCATTGCCATTCTGGTAACAGCACATTTACAACAGGGGCATGTTTTAGCAGTCTACAGTTGGCAATACAACAACAAACTTCTTTGCCAGGATTAGATGTGAACACTTCACTTTGATTGCTCTTAACCGTGTACCAAAAATGTTGTTCTCTTTATTACATTAGGGCCGCCCTGGACCAAAAGGAGAGCCTGGAGACTCCGGACTACCTGGGCAGAAAGTAAGTTATAGTTGTGGCTTTGAACAGGAAACTTGCTGTAATACAGAGAGCAGAGTAACGGCTACTGGTCTGGATCCGAAACCCTATGACCGAATCTCGGCTAGCGTTTCGAGCAAGCGAAACTGCACAGGCTCAGATCATAAAACTAAATTTTCATCTCTCGCTAAGCTGCAGATTTGCCAACTATAAAAACTTAAATCTTTTGAAGTGCCAAGTGATATGGCGCTTCTCCAAAGTCTTTCTTCTGCTCAGCTCAAGGCGACCAATGCTTGGTGCTTCTCCAGGGCTTTCTTGATTTGGTCACACCGCTCCTTATTTAGTCCCATGAGGAGAAGATCAGATAAGCCCGAGCTCCTCAGACCCCACAGGGTACAGAGTACTGGCACAGTTGCACTCACCTCATCTGCGATGCCTTAAGTTTGGAGCCCTTAAAACTGCTACATAAATAAATGAGTAAATAGGCGATTGCAATCATGCAGCATCTACCTCAAATTACAGGGTTCACACACAGAGCATGCTTACATCATCGCATGACTAGTGTGAGCAGCATACATCCAAGTATAACATGGGGCTGGATCAGAGAGACCTATAAATTCATGGAAATAGTCATTTCAACTCATTTGAATTCTGTTTCAGTTGTCTTCATTCTTCAAAACAGTCGTGTTATTAACTTTCTGGAGGAAATTGACTATTGAATGGTTCCTAGTTCTCAAACCCAAACACTCATTAACAGTTAGTACATGGTGCAAAAATCTGTTTTTAATGGCAGTAAATGCTGGCTGAAAACAATGCATCTGAACAAAGGCTTAGTACTCGCATAGCATAGCAGTTGTAGCATGTTGCTCAATTTATGCATAGCTCCCCTAATGACCAGGCTTCAGTTTGTGGATTAATAAATGCCTTGGATATGTGATTTGTGGTAAAAGTCAACATCCGAGTGAGCGCGGGGTAGTGCTTTGCAGGTGACGACTCCGAAGCAGATGTCATAGCAACATCCATTTAATGACTTTGCCGAGTGAGCAGCCCAGGTTTATAAAAGCCAATAAAACGGATCTGGAATATATTATGTTCCCT
Organism: Engraulis encrasicolus; assembly: GCF_034702125.1. Lineage (NCBI taxonomy): Eukaryota > Metazoa > Chordata > Actinopteri > Clupeiformes > Engraulidae > Engraulis > Engraulis encrasicolus. The sequence goes on along the minus strand of NC_085874.1, from coordinate 18,516,159 downwards.
GTAAATCTTATGCCAAAGCATCAAAGCTGCAAGAGCATTGGGCTATAAAAACGTGAAGTGAGCGAGCTCTTTTGGAGCAAATGAGAGCTGAAAGGGGTAGATTTACTGTCTGACATGGTACCGGGGGTCGTCGGCGAAACAACCATGGACTTTGTGGTTGGTCAAACAGCCGATGACCTGTGTTGAGTTGTTGGGAGAGTGTGGTACTAAATTGCCATCCCCCCACCCCCACCCCCCGCCACCCCTCTCTTTTTTCCCAGGGTCCACCTGGGTCTTCTGGTGGTATTGGACCTATTGGACCTGCTGGACCAAGAGTGAGTAAACTCTGAGCACGTTTTCCCATAAAACATTAATTGTAACTGTACATGTGTATCAGTTCGCCATGGGCTGCAGTGCAGTGCAGCTCACTCTTTGCTGTTTGTTTTCTTTCTGCAGGGACCCGTCGGCAAAGAAGGGCCAGCTGGGCCTAGAGGTCCACCAGGACCAATGGTGTGTTTCTTTTATTTTGTTTTACTGCTGCTGCATTTGCCAAAGTGTTAATTAATCGGCTGTGTGATATGCGGTTTGGTTTGGTTCTTGGAGTGGTTCTTCTTCTGGTGGACTGAAAGGTGTTGTTGTTCTACTGCAGGGACCTCCTGGACCTCCCGGAGCTATTGGCCCCAGTGGAATTTCTGGAAAGCCTGGTGATAATGGTATTCCTGTGAGTACTGACGTTTTTTTGTGTGTGTTTTTTTCAACACCTGTAGCACAACTGCTTCCCATAATGTGTTTTAAGGCTCAGTTAAGCTCAGTACAAATCCTGTTGACTGAAGAGTGCACCATAGAGACTGTTTTCTTCCTCACACGCCCTGCCCTGAATAATGACTGGGAGAACATTTTGCTTTGAAGAACTTGGCTCTGGTAGACCTCAATTGTCCAGGAGAGAGCCTTAGTTGTCATGCAAAGATGGTGCGCCACGGTCAAGTGTTCAGTTATAAAAAGATAAGATTGAATCTCCTCCTCCTTGACCTCAAAAATAATTTGACATTCATTCATTCTAATCAGCCTTGGGTAGTAAAAGCCAGCCAGGTCGGTGTCCTGATTGGATGTGTGAACTTTGTGATCTTGTATCCCCGTCCATGCCATCAATTCAGTGGTTGAAGACATCCCCACTATTATCACACACAGCACCATTGCATAGTTGATGTCCTCTGGCTGAGGAATCAGCTGAGCTTGCTGCTTGTCGGAGCTGATGTTTGTGGGCGGACAAAGGCCTGATTTGAATGTTGTGGATGTCTGCACACTTTGTTCTTACCTCTCTTCACTGTGTTGCAGGGAGCCACCGGGCAGAAAGGAGACAGGGGCGACAGAGTGAGTGATGTTTTCAATTTTCCCGAAAGAAACGGTCCATGGTAGAATTAACTTTTTCCCCTTCTCGTGTCTTGCTCTTTGTATACCCACCAACCCAACTAAACATGTCTAACTTTTTCCCCTTTCGTTTGCATAGGGCGATATTGCCTCCCAAGGCATGATGAGATCCATTGCCCGACAAGTCTGCGAACAACTAGTGAACAGTAAGAACATCATTCATTTCCTTATTGGAAACAGATGAGGGCTGTAAATGTTGAGGACCAACGGCTTTATTAATTATTTGCTATTCTTCGAACTGATTCTTAACAGAAACAAAAACAGAGAGGCCTTTGATTTTATCACTTCAAGGTGTTTCTTGATCTCATCTGGCATTTATGTCACTGCTTTTTTTATGGGGGTTGTGGGAAAATATACAGATAGGCGTTACATTCACTGCAAGACTGCACCATGTAAAAATGAACACGAGCTTCATTAGTGAGTCCGACGGAATCGCTTCAGGGTCGCAGTGTGAAGAACACACTATTTCCCTGTTGCCCTCAAACATGTGATTTGTTAACAAGACCAAAGGACTCTTTGAGGGCTCTACAAGGCCTCAGATGTCGTCATTTGTAGTCCTACAAACGACCTCTATTCCCATTGCCTGCAAGGTCCAAGATCCGTTCATGAGTCCAAAGGAATCTTTTGGGGTCCTACATCATTTGTTGACATTTGTAGTGCTAAAAAATGTCTTCTTTCCTCATTAACTTCAAGGTAAAAGAAGCTGTTGCCCTCAAACAGTCCAAATGACTTGTTTAGTGTCTTCCATCAGTGTCTTCCATCAGCCGTTGCCATTTACATTGTTATGAATGACCTCTGTCCCCATTGCCTTCAAGGTCAGATGAGCCGCGTCAACGACCTCATCAACCAGATCCCCAGTGGTATCCGTAGCAGCCAACCAGGACCGGCCGGACCTCCTGGCCCATCAGGACCTCAAGGTCCCCGCGGAGAGCCCGGAAGGATAGGCAGGAACGGATTCCCCGGAAATCCTGGATTGCCCGGAAATCAGGGCGAGAGAGGTGCGCTATATATACCCCCGCCCTCACCCCCACCCCCAACGCATGCTCCCCATTCTCTGCATGACATGTGGCTCTGCTGTTGCTGCTCACTCTGCCTGTGTAGGGAGAGAGGGAACATTTATGTCATTGTGGTAAAACAGGTGCAGACTTTGCAGTTTTGTTTGATTGCTGCAGTGGTATGTCACTGCGCTGATAGGCGCTTTATGGGTTTTCCATTGCAAACGGCCTGTCCCAGCCCATGTGGCTGGCGCGCGCGCCTGACTTTGATGAGCATGCTTTGAGTTAGCATCAGAGAACTTCTGACGCTTGCGTGCTTGTGTGTGTATATGTACCGTATGACTGTGCTGGCGCTGTCTTGTTTCCCTCTCTGTCTTGCATGTTTTTCCCTCTGTCCCCACAAATAATGCAAGCCATTCTTGCTCTCCCTGCATTGATCCTATGCGTCGCAGTGGTAGTAGGATGCCAAAGGGCTAGCCAGTTTAAAAATGCATGTCTTGTACACTCGCATCCCCCCGTCTAGCAGCTAACAACTCCTTTTTGATTCAGCCTGTTTCAAATCAAAAGTGTTTCCAAAATATCCTGCCGGTGTTCCCACTAGTATTTCCATATCAGTCTTTGCAATCTTTCCTGTGGCTTTTTTGGGAAACATGTTTTTGTCTGTTGTGTGGGTGATGATGCGGCCCCGCTGGCTAAATGCAATGTTCCTGTGGTGTGTGTGTGTGTGTGTGTGTGTGTGTGTGTGTGTGTGTGTGTGTGTGTGTGTGTGTGTGTGTGTGTGTGTGTGTGTGTGTGTGTGTGTGTGTGTGTGTGTGTGTGTGTGTGTGCTGTTTTGTGCCCTATACAGGCGTACCTGGTGAGAAGGGAGACAGAGGCACCCCTGGAACTGGCCAGAGGGGACAAAGGGGACAGCCTGGCCCTCCTGGTGAGTAGAGAGGACATTCCAAAATACATGTGGTCAATCCAGGACCCTGTTTCTCGACAGTGTCGTTGCTAACCAGTTAGCAACTTACTTGGTTGCCAATGGGAAATTGCATGGCAACTAAGTAAGTTGCTAACTTGGTTAGCAACGACACTGTCGAGAAACGGACCCCAGGCTACCACACTCTGCGCATCCATCCCCCATGCTGCCCTGCCTCCCTCAGCGTAACGCAGTACATGAAAAGCGACCCCCCGCCCCCTCCTAGCCACCTCACCTCACCACCCCAAACCAGTCAGAAAAACACAATATACTACAGTACAGTTCTCGGAGAAAAAAAGAAATCATAACATTGGGAAGCAAAAAAAGTAACCACAAAGAAGCACTCTCAGAACTTGACTGTACATCAACTTCACAGCCAGCCGCATGGATTATGTTATCCTTGGGATTGCTGTCAGATTCTACAACCACAGCTTTTGTAGCCAAGAGTGTGTTTGGTGTCATCGAGTACATACATACATACAGGGCTTGGCCTGCTGCTTCTGGCAAGAATGAAGGATGGGTTAACTGTTCATCTGACAAAGAGAGTCCGCCATATGACACTTTTTTCCTCAGGGCTGCGCGGCAGTCCATCACAGTGAAAGCCCTTGTCAAAGCAGTGTTAGCAAAGGACCGAAGAGGTCAATCCAGCACACATTTATTTCCATCACTTTTTGAAAACCTTGACTGAGATGGAGCACTTGCTGGGTCACGCCGTTGCACTCCTCCAGATAAGTTAAGGAGCGAGAATGAAATATGGAGGGTTAAAGCCTCTATCGGTCGATAACACCTGTGGCCCGTAGATGTATCTCTCTGTTTATACGCCAGCTGGCACTCAGGTCCGCACTTCACATCTGCGATGCCCTCAACCTTTTTCATTTGCATCAAAGACGTCGTCCTTGCGCAATACACTCTATACATAGTTAATCATTGAAAATATGCTATCTGGCCAAAAAAGACATGAGAGGGAAAATGGCCGCCAACAGGCCGCCATAATTTCAGCCATCACTGAACGCTGATGTACTGTGCAACATCTAGAGAGAGTAGAGAGAGAGAGAGGTTCCATTGGCCCATTGTTTCCGCGTTCTATTATTGCAAGGGGGAGGGGGGGAAATCCCCCCTTTAGGCAGACCTAGACAGACCTAAGGACTGTTCTATTCAATGCTAGGAGCATTATGACACGCCCCTTTAGACAGACCGGAATCTGGTCATGTTGGGTGCCCATAGAAACCTATTATGTTGGCATATCTCTATATACTAAAGAATCTCTGGTAACATCTCTCCCACCACAGGACCTCAAGGTGATTCCAGGACAGGACCCCCAGGACCATCAGGGTCTTCCGGGGCGCGTGGAACCCCTGGCCGCAATGGCGTTCCCGGGGTGAGAGGACCGCCCGGTCCCCCAGGGTACTGCGACTCCTCCCAGTGTGTCGGCATCCCGTACAACGGGCAGGGGTACAGAGGTACGTCCTACTGAGGCGCAACGACGGTGGCATGATGACTTAACGCTAGGTTATAGTACGACCCATCCCGATGTGACCCCAAACCCCTCCTCCTCCTCTTAACACTGATGGCATGCCATAGAAAACAATGCATGGACATAATTTGTTAATGTCTTTTGTTTTAATGATCTGTAGCATTGAGGCAAACTGCTAAGAGTTACATAACATGTAAAAAAAAGGAGGAATGTTAACCGATGTTTGACCTCTTTGGCTGTGTACGTATGAGAGAGAGAAACAAAGCACTGGTTACTTGGTGACGTCTAACCTGTCTGACATCTCTGACCTGTTGCAGGATCACCATAGTAAACCTTTAAAAATCACCTGTGCTGCTTTCACTTTGAAAACCCTGAGAGACAACTGTTTCTAACCACCGACGAACTGATTCAAGAACATTGAACCCATTAAAAAAAAAAAAAAAAAAAAAAAAAAAAACCGAAACACATCAAAGAGCATAACAAGTGGACTGGTACTAACAACAATTCACAACTACTAGAAACAGACAAGCAACGGTGATGACAACAACATAGTAAGCCTGTTTGCATCTTGAAGCCGAACGGCAAACAGAACAACCACTTCGGGCCGGGTGAAGGAGCATGACCACAAAGCAAAACAACAAAACAAACAAGCAGTTTTTTTATTACTAACATGGTGGCCAAGTTGGGAATCCATTTTGTTTTGTTTTAACCTGTTAACTGCGAGGTGGTACCTGTAAATAAAACTAATTGTGCCTTGTAAATGAATCACATTCACTAAACTTAGTAGTTTAACACCCTGTAGTAAAGCTTGTGCCTTGTTACCCTGTTGCTTGCCGAATGCCAACACGAATGCCTCTCTATTTTATATGTAACTGTGTGCCTTTCAAGTGATCAACCCATAGAAATCTGCTCAGGTCCAAGATATGAAGCATATGCCTGTTTGTATACATGTGACCCTGGAGGTTTTAGTCATACCATTTCCTTTTTCCTAACAAACAAAACCCAACAACACTCATAAGTGTATGTGCGCAAATGAGAATTGTACTTATTTCCATTTTGTTTCATGCATTTTAGCTATCTTGTTCAAACACTATTTTGTTGCAAATGTGTTTGTTGTTGACAGTTTTGTTTATTTTAGCAAATGCCACATCCCAAATGCATGTGTAGGCTGATGGTACAATTCTTGATCCATTTAATTTCTGTGGATGTTGGGGGTGTTTTTTTTAGATGAATGAAAAGTGCAGTAAATTTGATGACTCAGATCCCCTTCGCCCCCTTTTTGAAGAGATTAGTCTACCCAGCACAGATGACATGCACAAATGCACTGAAATGTTTACAATTCCTTCCCGTCAGTGCCTTTGACTATCTGTAGCTGATGATAACAAGACGACCACATTTATCTATTTTTTTCCCCCATCTTAATGCCAAAGCCATCTGTGGTCAACTATCATGTTTTTTATAGACAACGATGCAGATTTATTGCATGCACAGTAGATTTAAGTATAGTTTACATGTCGAAACTGGTCTACACTCGTAAGCCCAAATGCTCAACTAGCCAACCAAATATTTTCAAGGAGAGCGGATCCAGCCCGATGCGGACCCGCAAGTAGTGGCCATGCAGGAGGGAGCGGAATACGACGACTCAGAACATGAGAGTCGGCGCAAGAGGTCTGTATCGAGGAAGGTCTCAAAGAGGATAGCAGCATAAAGACGCAGGTGCTGTTGAGATGGTGTCCACTCCATCTCCTCTATTGTATAAATTATATATATATAAATAAATAAAAATAAATAATTGTGTTGTTGTTGTTGTAGTAGTCACTCTCAGATATGTAACTGTGAAGGGATATGCACACTTGACATCGCAGAGGGGCTCTCTCTTCTCCACCCTCTCTTTCTCTTCTCTTAATTTGTCCATACCTTTTGTGTTCAGTGCACACACATGCAAACAGAAAAAAATGAATAAAACAGAAGGGAAAGTGAGCAAAAGAAAAGGAAATTGTTTTCCATGTTTTTTATTTTATTTTTCGTGATCTGTGATCTGTTACTTTTTTTTTCCTTTTCAATTCACTATGTGCCATTGCTTGTAACATACCCGCATCATGTCTTCATTCATCCAATGATAGCCGTAGCATTTAACAAGTTCAAAAAGAAACACTACATCAACATAGACCGCAATTGGAAGGATATTGGTTCGAAAGCAATTGTATAGAATAGCACAAGGGGGTGGGCCTGTGTGTTATACAATCACAGAATCCGCATAAATGCCTCATTATAATTGTCTACATTGTTCTGTTGCAATTTCATAGTCCTACGTCATCGTTACTCTGCCACTGCCATGTCATGGTCACGTGACAGCATCAACCGAGCTGTTTCTCACTCTTACATACTTCAGTTAAACATGATTTCCTTTTTGTTATTTTAGACCTAATATTTATCAGTTTTTATTATATCAAGTCACAGCAGATTTTACCAAGTGTGGAATTGCATGTCTGTGGTGTATATTTAGTATGTTTTGTTTTTATTTGCTTTATCTTTGTTTTTTTTGTTTTTTTTTGTTTTTTTTGTTTGTTTTCTTTTTTGTTTCGATTGTTTATTTTATCTGGATATAGTTGTTGTCATTGTTGTTCTATCATTATCTCGTGCAGTTGACATCTGTGTGCAAGACTATGGATATAGTATTGCTGCTTTATGTTTTAAACTGCAGATTGTGAATTCCACAGCCTTATTTTTCTTATTTATTTCTGAAACCAAAGAGGCATTTTTCAATAAAACTACTGAAAATTTAAAAGCTGGAGTGTTGTGTCTTTCCATGAAAAAGGAACATATTTTTTACATGACCTGATGGCTGTCTCAATGAAACAGGAAATGTCTCGACAAGCCAAAGATTTTAATGGACCTAGACAGAAACATTTAGCCTACAAACAGCCACTGGTATTAGCCAGTAAGTGTCATTTGGTTGTCAGAACAATAACAATGAGAATCAAATTACTGGTACACACATTCATACCGAAGTACACCCAAGTTTAACTCATGATTCCTGGCTAGAAAAAAGGGCAGCCCACCCCTTTGCCTATACAGTAGGGACAGTAAAGATAGATATATTAGTAGTTGTTTTTAATACTCTTTGCAGAATAAACCCACATGTAAATTGCAGATTCTGTGAGAAAAAAAACAGTGCCAGTGCTGTTGCTAGTTTATTGGTATTTTGCAACAGATATGACATGACTTGAAGTGTATCAGCAGGCTGGTTTATAAGAGCTTGTATGGTAGCGGGTGGTTTGGTAGGTTGGGTTTTGAATCAGGCTAACAGGAAGTAGTAGGCCTAGGTAAATACCTGTAGACCAACAACATTGGACACCTGGACACCTTCTGTGAAGAACCAACAGGCCTTTTGGGGGGGCTTTTCAAGCCTGTATTGTTATTTATGAGACAGGATTGTGGAGGAGAGACAGGAAGTGAGTTGGGATAGAGAGATGGGGAAATGCCAGCAAAGGCTGGGAATCGAACCCGGGTCAGCCACGTAGAAGACGAGTGCCCTACTGTTAGCGCCACGCTAGGGCCGCCACCAAGTGCTTTATGGCTCTTAAAAATATGTTTTCAGTATTATATTCACATGTTGACCTTTTTACAGGTGTTCAGTGTTTTGACATACTGTAGGCTAGTGTAGCGAGCTAAATAGAAGTACATGTATAACGATGATGATCATTATGTTTCAGATGATTTTAATTACAAGCCGATGTAAGATTAAGTGAATGATTACCAAACATTTATGTAACTCCATTGCCGCCCAGATCTGCTCAGGGCGGTACGATTTGATCTGCTCTATATGGTAGGTGACATTCCTGGGCGTTTGCCAATGATTTAGAGGCATATTTTATGGCTTGTAGTACTTCTGGTATGTCTCATCCTGACAGATCTGAGAGTCTAACTCAAAAGGGATGCCTAAAGGTGTGGCAGGCCGTAGTTATGCCCTGTGCCATCTCTTATCGATATCCAAACCCTTTGAAGTCCCTCCAAGGAGGCTTTGCCCTTCACTGAAATATGGCAGACATGGATTCGGGATTCTCTCTCTCTCTCTCTCTCTCTCTCTCTCTCTCTCTCTCTCTCTCTCTCTCTCTCCCTTTGTCTCTCTCTCTCTCTCTCTCTCTCTCTCTCTCTCCCTCTCTCTCTCTCTCTCACACACACACACACACACACACACACACACACACACACACACACACACACACACACACACACACACACAGGGCAGAAAAAAGAAAAAAGGGGATGAAAAAAACCCCACCTGTTTCATCTTACAATGGGTTCACTCTACTAACTCTACAATTTCACAAAATGAAGTTTACACTGATGAGATAAACACCGAAGATGCTTTGCTACAAGCAGAGACTGCAGGAGCAACTAAGATGTGGAAGTTGAAGCTCAAGACGGTGGACTGTACTGGTGTTCCTTGTACTATTGTATTTTATTGTTTTACTGACACAAGGCTACATTATGTAAACTAGACACCTTGATGAGTTTGTTTAAAAAAAACAATGTATACTACTGTTAGTCATAGCATGTCCAGGCTTCAGCGAATAAAAGCCCAGCCATGCACTATAGTCCTTCTACCTGTGCACTTAGCACTGATGTTTTCAACCATGGAGTGGAGTAGCCGCTTCAGAAAATGTTTGGGTCAAATACTCCATGCCAGGGTTTATACTTCATGAAGCTGCAATTGACACCTCTGGTGGAACATTTCACTCATGTAATAACAACTTGAGCGTGGCGCTGCCTGAGCAGTGTAAAATGTTCTATTTCGACCTGCCTTTGGCTTAAAAAAAAAAAAAAAAGGAGCATGGTGTTAGCACATTGATGAGTCACCGAACGCTGGACGAGAAGCACGAAACAGCTTTCAACATTGCGGGTTAGCCACATGTCAATGTGAGACCTAATTCATCAAATTGCACTACTCTGATTTATGTAGGCACCAACTTGGTTCGTTTCATTTTCGGCAACAGAGGGGGGACCTCATCAAAAGCCAGTGAAAGCTGAAATGAAAACTAAAAAAAGGAATAATGATGGAACGAGGCCATATGTCTTTGCAGGCTCTCCCACAAAAGAGGGTTGGGGTTGGGGGAGCACTGAGGTAAACCACTACTAGAGTGTTAAAACCAAATATCATAAGAATGTGCAAAAACCAATATTTTAACTTCTTGCAATCACCCATTATTGTTCAGAACAGGATACTAATTCTTCAGAAAACATCATAAGCAGCCCCTTGAGGGAAGCTTTCAACACTTCTGCAGACTACTGCTGTGTTATTGCTAGAGGGAATGAGCAGGAAAGGTCTAGGCTAGAGAGAGTAGAGGAGTAAATTAAAATGGCAGTCATGGGTAAGCGGTTAGGGCGTCAGACTTGTAGCCCAAAGATTGCCGGTTCGACTACCAACCCACCAGGTTGGTGGGGGGAGTAATTAACCAGTGCTCTCCCCATCCTCCTCCATGACTGAGGTACCCTGAGAATGGTACTGTCCTGCCGCACTGCTCCCTTGGGGCGACATTGGGGGATGACCCCTTGCACGAGTAAGGAATAAAATGCAATTTCATTGTGTGCAGTGTGCAGTGAACACTTGTGTGCTGTGGAGTGCTGTGTCACAATGACAATGGGAGTTGGAGTTTCCCAGGTGGGCTTTCACGCTTTTCTTTCAAAATGCAGGTTGGTGTTATACCTTGCCAGTGATGGCCACGTCAGGTCATTTGTCATTTGTAAACTTGAGCTCTTCACAATCTTTCTAAATCACTCTGAGTCACACATGAGTTTTGAAGGACCAGTGTCATGTTCAGGTGTCAAAACTAAAAGTTAATTTGTGGAGTCAGTACAACACTGGTATAATATTACATAGCTGTCACACCAGTTAATCCATGAGGTAGACTGCATTGTTACTGAAAAAAAAACACACCAAAAATTTGATCCAACCAGCCCAGTCAGCTGATCACAAGACAAGTTCACAGGTCCACTGGTTACTCAAATAAGTTAAAAATGTTGGAAGGAAATTCTGTTTCTTTTTTAAACTTTTAATTTTACTTTTGATAACTCTGGTTGTGTCGATATGAGCTACACCCCACTCCAGTGATTGGTATGGTTAGGGTTCGGTAATTTTCGCAATAACCCAAATTACTCGTTACAAATTACAAAGAAATTGCATTTATGCCTCACTCCTGTAAGTGGGCAGCCCCAAACGGCGACCCAAGGGAGCAGGGCGATGGGATGGTACCATGCTCAGGGTACCTTAGTCAGGAGGATGTGGGGAGAGCACTGGTTAATTGCTCCCTCGTCCAACCTGGCAGGTCGGGAATTGAACCAACAACCTTTGGCTACTGTACAAGCTTACCAATGACCCATTGCTTGCCGAAATTTACCATTAATAAATGTTCAAAATTAGACGGCAGTAGCTCATCTAGACAGAACACCTTGGCCACTGTTGTGTTGATACAACACAGTCTCACAGACTCAGGGACAGCTTCTTCCCTCATGTATCAGACTGTTGAATTCAAAAACACCAACATAGGAAGGAATGAAAAAATGTTCCTACTTTTTTTGTTGTTGTTGCCTTTTTTAACATTCTTTTTAACCTTTTTTGGGACTCCCAGAGCAGGGAAGCTTTTCATTGTATATATGTTTCATATATACACCCAGGGCTCTAAATTAACTTTTTCCACCACCAGCCAATTTGGCTAGTGGACATTTTTTCTTACCAGCCAAACAGAAGTTCAACTAGCCATTTTTTTTTTATCTCGCCAAAATAAACTATGCATTAGGCTAGTTATTTTTTTTTTAATTATGGTAATTTTGTTCAACAATTTCTACAACACAGATACACTATATATAGGCCTGCATACTATAGGCCTATGCCTATAATAATCAGGCCTATTATAGGCTATATATTTTTTCATTATTTTTTAACTTCTGCTTTATTTTTTACTTTCATTACTTGGGCCTAATCAATTTGATTAGTTTTTGTTCAATTCCTCTGAAAACAGCTGAATCACATCACACAAGCCACTCACATAACAGACCTTTAACATACAGTAACCAAGCACACAGCCAAACTCTCCAAAACCTCACATACGCACACACCAAGGAAGGAGAAGAGAGTAGAGGAAAAGGAGAGGAGAGAGGAGGAGCTCTTCTCTTATCTACCATGCGCAACAAAATGACAAGAATCCTAGTTTAACTAAAAGTAAATAATATCACGGGAATCTTCGCTTCCTTTGTTACTTCCACAGCTTCGTCGTTGGTTGCTTTTTTGTTATTTGTTTTCTTTCCGATGGCGTGGGCTTTCCAACTTAGTTGCGTCAGGACTCGGAACATTTCAGAAGACAACTGAACTGACAGCTACGCTCACACTACTGTGACAGTCAGCTCTCCTCCTCTGCCCTTGTCGCTATTTCGTTCCACAACCACTCCTTTTTTAACGTCATTATTATTACGGTTACAATTACTACTAGCATTCACCAACACACAGAACCTTGCTCTAACCCCCGCCACATTCTCATCACTCGCACAAAACATAGGCATAATCTGCGTTAGTCATGTTATTGAAACGGTCAGGGCCTCGCTGCTTCAAAAAGGCAGCCTGTTACAGCAAGGTTCAGCCTAGTAATAATAGCAGTAGTGACGTTAAAAAGGTTGTAGCGAAATCGACGAGAGCATAGGAGGAGAGCTGCCTGTCAGAATAGTGTGAGCGTAGCTGACAGAAGGCTGGTCGTCTGAAATGTTTTCAATGCTGGCGCGCGCAACAGAATGGAGTTGCCGCTTGCTGCACTGGAAAGCCCACGGTGGGAGGCTACGTCGTGACGCTAGTGTCCATGGGTAATGTAGGAAATCTCGCCTAATCTCTGCATACTTAACGTGCGCACCTTCGTCATAGCAGCGGTTTACCGTTCATAATTTACTGTACTCGGGCGCTACTGGCCAAATTGGCGGGTAGGTATTTTTTTCTACTAGCCAAAATTAATTTTCACCCGTGTTTGGCGGGTTGGCGTGTGTTAATTTAGAGCCCTGTATACACCTATACACATGACAAATAAAATATCTTGTATCTTGTATCTTTTATCTTGTATGAGCTAACCGTAAACCACATAGCCATTACAACGCACTACCGTACCGCACTGACGGTTTAGGTTTAAGCTTTGGCTATTCTAACAGCCTATTGGTAGGTTATCTCGATGAAGCAGCCCATCAGAGGTCAAGAGAGTCCTTCTGGATAGGCCTTCAGTAATACAGGACCAGGTGTGAGGCAGGAAAACTAGATTAAAGATGGAAGTTCAGAAAACACAGCACACTGATAACTGTTCTTTATTTTATTTATTTTAATTATTTGAGCAAAAACGTGTTTCGCCCAGTGTGCCATCAGGTTCAGTCTTGTCTGTACAGCCCATCTCGACAGAACACTGGGCCATTGTCTTGTCGATATGAAACATGATTTCACTTTGAAGTTGTTGTGTGAACAAAGGATGAAACTACTTATGCCTCTTTTCCACAGCCGTCCTTCTGGTAGGCCTACAGCACGACACAGTGCGACTCGGCCGCCATTTTTTGCACAACAGCTCAATCCTAAAGCAAAAAGTGGCAGCCGAGTCGCACTGTGTCGAGCTGTGGGCGGCGGCCTACCAGAAAACCGGCAGTGGAAAAGAGGCATTAGTTGTTTCTATAAGATGGAAGCAGTGAATAGCTCAAATCACATGCTCTGCTGTTCTGTGGAGTGCCGTGACCTTTCAGCACTGTCTTCATATCCTAGATAGATTATTTTATTTGTCCTTTCGGAAAATTGTTCTGTGCCATTTTCCTGCCACCTGCCTAGTGCCTACAGAACACATCGCCTCCAGCTGATGATCTTATCCTGTCTGATTTACAGTAAATTAAATAGAGGGGAAAGTATTTGTGGATTAGATGGCTTGCTTCAGGACAATTCAGTCGCAGATGAGAGTGCAGGATGTACTAGCAAGGGTGAGCAGTGTTTGTAATTTACCCTGCCTCCGTATTGACTAATAGACCTTCACTGCTATCGTCATGATACCAATGCTAACACACACCAGTTGCATGAGATTGCAATCATATGGATAGGCCTACATACAGTATGTGCGATATGCCTACAATTTCTGCATAATGCACTTAGCATTGTCTCTGCTTCATTGTTTTTTTTACGTAACAATGACAGCTCCAGTGGAGCTACAACTATCGTCCAAAGAAACAAACACTGCTAGAACTCATCTAAACACACCTTCACAAGAGGATGAGTCAGTCCAGAATTCCATCTGAGCATGAACCATGAGCAAAACCACTGCGACCAAGATCCTCCTTTCGCAGCGCATGGAATGAATGATATCTGTGAGGTCTTCCACTAATTCTGCCAGGGATGTAGTCTACTGAGCCCTTTAAGAATAACATTTTGTAAACCCAGCTCCTCGTGCCTGGTTACAGCATCGGTCCCGGAAACAACAAGAAAGGAGATACTAACAGAGACGGACACAAACAGTCTGTGATGGTAGGAGGCTTTTTGGGGCAAAAAATATGTAAATATTTGATCTTCAAGTGGCTTTTCATTTGATTTAGTCATGCCTACTCTAACAGCCAACAATTCACTTAACTCAGTAGTTTGGCTCTTTAATGTCTAAACAACGATGTGCAGCACACCTCAGCATGTGGACACAATGACCTGCTATCTGGCACCCTTGCCATAGATGATTGAAAAGGCTTATAAAATAAGATTCATGGTATTATTTATTAATCTCCTAGCCTTGGCATTTGACTCACATGAGGTAAGTTTTGGAATATATCAACAGCTGGTTGAAATAAACTAATTTTCACTTTCACTATGCAATGCAAGGCCCCACCATGTTTTAAACCATAGTAGTACCAGGAGGTGGAAAATGAACCCTCTCAGCCCAAGACATTACCTCCATGCCGGCAAGCTGCCCAAAGCCTTATATCGGAAAGCAACCTGTCAGGTCATTAAGATACCACTGGGACTTTTAAATCACAAATTGGTCTCTTTCTTTAAATGTCCAACTTCTAATACTCCCTAGAACATTGGCTCGCATTATCCTCTTTTTCTCAGTCATGACTTATCTCTTTTACTGCTTTGCTGATGCTGGAACAAGCTACCAGTTGCTGCAGGATTAGCAAGTGTTCCAGGATCACTTCCTAGCCAAATGGCTTACTGACCAACTCCTACATGCACTCAAATACTCTACAACACTTAAGCTGTCATGTATTGTGCCTCTTTTCCACTGCCAGTTTTCTGGTAGGCCTACAGCTCGACACAACGCGACTCGGCCGCCACTTTTTGCTTTACGATTGAGCTGTGTTGTGCCTATTTGAAAAGCAAAAAGTGGGGGCCAAGTCACGCTTTTGTCAAGCTGTAGGCCTACCAGAAAACCGGCAGTGGAAGAGGCGTTAGTGTATCTTGCCCAAGCTTGATTGAGTTGCATTGGATGAGTTTTTATACACATTAGATGTGGTGTTGGAATGAAGATGGCCATATAGAAAATGGCTTATAGAGTGCTAGTGTAGCGTGCCACCTCTATTGGAGAATCTGCGATGCTGTGGTGCTGCTGGCTTCTCCTGAGAAGTTGGCACTTGGCAGCCACAGTTGGATCCTCCATCACAGACCCCAGTACAAGCGCACATTCAAATCCTTTAAAAAAAATAAAATAAAAAATAAACACCCCCCTCTGACTCATGTCCAACTAACCTGCAGGTTGGGATCAAGAAGAGAGCAGAAGGGAGAAGAGACTGTTTCTTCAGGAACTGGAGAGACTTACTCGTGTGGAATGGTCCAAAATGTGTTCTATGTTCTCAAGTCTTTAAGGGCTTTAGCAGAGGGGAAAGGCTGTGCCATTGGCAAACAGGCTGTTGCACAAAATAAGGTTAAAGTACTGACTGACTGCCCGGTATTACAGCCCTCTCTCTCTCTCTCTCTCTCTCTCTCTCTCTCTCTCTCTCTCTCTCTCTCTCTCTCTCTCTCTCTCTCTCTCTCTCTCTCTCTCTCTCTCTCTCTCTCTCTCTCTCTCTCCCTCTTTAAAGGGATTTTAAATGTCAAATGTCTCTCTCTTTCTCTCTCTCTGTCTCTCTCTCACACTCTCTCTCTCTCTCTCTCTCTCTCTCTCTCTCTCTCTCTCTCTCTCTCTCTCTCTCCCTCTCTCTCTCTCTCTCTCTCGCTCTCTTTCTCTCTCCCTCTCTATCTCTCTTTCTGTCTTCCTGAATAAAAAAGGATTCTTTTATTTTTTTCCCATAGTGGTACGTAAGAAACCTGTGTGGAATTTATATATTCTCTTTTCATGTACTGGGTAAAGACATGATAAATAGCGGCAGGAATTTTAATCAGCTTCCCTATTCCTTTTTATGCAAGGGACTCTTGCCATTCTCAAGGCCCCTATGCTCTGAGACTTTCTTCCCTTTTCAAGCATGTAGGATGTAAAATGTTTTCGAACGCTTTAGAATTGCTCTAACACATAAAATTCCACTCTATATACCGGTATTCCATTGTGCACGAAATTAATGATTGAGAAGAGAGAGCACTGCCAATATTCTTCAGAATTTGTATTACAGTTTTTCTCGATTGCCTACACACAATTTTCGGAATCGGTCTTCGAATTCTCAAAACTCTACACACAAATCTCCAAACCTCACACACAACGGGCCAAACTCTTCACTACCTCTGAAAAATGCATGTCTTGTCTCAAAACAATGTACTCTCTTCTAAAAACCTCATTTTGTCGTCAAATGACACACACAGACAGTCACTACAATACACATTTGCAGACCCATTAAAACACTGTTGGGCACAGGGTAAAACAAATTTCTCCCAGTAACTTGGGCTTTTTTTGTTCTGGATTGCATGGATACTGTGACATAAGTTGGAAAAAACTTCATTCCCACAACACACAAACAGAAACAGAAAGATTTTTATGTCTTTTTCACAAAAATAACACAAAGATAAACCCCACTGCCTATTTGGCAGTACAAAAAAAACATTACATTACTGTATAGCCTATTGCTATGAAAAAAAAAACTCTATACTCAACTTGAAACACAGTAGAAACTTATTTTCTTCAGTGTTCTACTTACTAAAGAGGGTATTTTTCTGTAGTAAAATACTGAAATATTGTTTTTAGACTTGGAGTACACAGACGTGTATATATTTTACATATTTTTAAAAATATTAAAAAATTGCACTAATGTATTGTAAAATATTGGGTAACCACATGAAAGTTATGTCTTGTATAACATATTTTTGAGTTCAAAAACTAAACAAATTGGTTTTCTCGTTGCATCCACTCATTTTTCATCAATATGACATGCAATGTGTGTCCTTATGGGGTGATGATTTCAGATTGTAAACCGGTATGAAGAGAGTTTGCCCATGTGATGAGGAAGTGAACATAGTATTGCAGTTGATTGTAGTGTTGTGAATGACAGTGTGTTCCATGAGAAACCCAGTGTTTTTCTTTATGAAAATTGAGTGTAATCCAGAGAATTGTGTGTAATGGTGTGAAAAGAGTGTGTTTTAAAACTGGAATTTGAGTGTTAAGTAGGAATTGTGTTTAGTGTTCAGTGACATTGTTTAGGGGAGTTGGGAAATGGGTGAGATGTTCCGAGAATTGTGTGTGAAGTACCAGAACTTGTGTGTAGGCAATCGAGAAAAACTGTAACATCACTGGACAGTGATCATTGGAGACCACTAGTATCATTCACATTCTGTAGCCAATAAGATGCTGAAGTGGGTGGGGTAAGTTACTCAAGAACCTCATAGCAGGAGTCTTGGCCAGATAAATAAGGGATGCCGACAGGCAGGGCCGGACCAAATCTTTATGGGGCCCTAAGCAAAATTTCATTCGGGGGCCCTTCATACCTAGCCTGGTTCACACCAGACGGTGTATGTGTAGCTTCAGCGCCCCCTGGCGGAGCAGAGCTTCACACACTACCGTCTGGTACACAGCCATAGAGCACGCTCCGTCTCCAACCAGAAAATAGGCTGAGAATTTATTGCTTCTGCACGGCCTCTTCACTAACAAATTCCTTCAAAAACCTTCCTGTTAATCTTTAAAGAGTCAATATAGTCTCTAATCTGTCTTGTGATTCCTCAATGTGAGTTACAGTTTATATTTAAGAAATAAATGCTCCGTCTATTTTCTGGTTGGAGACGGAGCGTGCTCTATGGCTGTGTACCAGACGGTAGTGTGTGTAGCTCTGCTCCGCCAGGGGGCGCCGAAGCTACACACACACTGTCTGTTGTGAACCAGGCTACTTCATACCACCACCTACTCAGCATCAGATACTTAACAATACTATAGGAAAAATATGGAGCCCTACAGAAGAAGAAAGCTGGCAACCACTGCTATAGGATACACAGTGTGTGTAACAAACTGTAGCCTTCCGTGATCTTTGCTGTTCACAGGGGGGCCCTGGTGTCTTGGGTGCCCTTAGCCACTTCTTAGTTCGCTTATGCCTTGGGCCGGCCCTGCCGACAGGGGTCAGTTCTCCCGGGTTCAGGGAGAAGGGATACCCAGCATTGGCCCCCCATCACCTTGTACAGAATGTGTTCAGTGGTGGGGCCTTTCAGATGACTTTGTCCTGGGCTCGGCCAAAGCTGTCAGCGGCCCTGAGAGAAATACAGAAAAAGTGCAGGCACTCATGTCTAAGAGACAGAGTGAAGTGCATCGCATCACTTGTCTTTGTCATTATTTAGAGCTGGTGTGTGAATGTGAGACAGTGTGTGTGTGTGTGTGCGTCTGCTTGTGTATGTATGCACTCTCTCTCATGAACCCCGGACAATTGGCGCCGTGCGGCAGCCTCCAGAGCTGGTGTGTGAATGTGGGAAAGTGTACAGGCCTATGTGTGTATGTGTATTTTGAAAGCGCTTTGAGACAACTTTAGTTGTGATATTGCGTTACATAAATACAGGTTGTATTATATTGTATTGTATCAGACACACAGCATCAGCCCTCCATAAAGCGCACCAACACAGTCAAAAGCAAGCGCACACCTCTGCAGTACTGTAAGCACTGTGCTGACTGACACCTCCGAGCTGGTCTGAAGACAGTCTTCTGGTACATGAAAGCAAGCATGCAGCAACTTAAAAGGCCTTAAAAGGATGGATCCCTCAGTAACGATTGCATCACAGTCTGATGGGATTTTGTCTGTCTGTGTCAGGCAGTAACGCTCATTAATGCTTCGCAGAAACGTCCCTCAGCGGAATGACACACTGTTTGGATTTGGGGGAATGTGTTAACTTCTTCTGTGCTCCAGAGACTTCAGCACGGTGAGGAGGACTGTGAGCTTAACATCCATGTCAGAAGAAGGCCTTAACCGCATGCCGTCATGTGCAAGTATACCCTGCTGTTTGCAGAGATATGCAAAACAACAGACATTAGAAGACTACAAAGAATGCACAGCCCCATTAGAATAATAGCTAACACCCGCCCCCATTAGCTACAGTGTGTGCCTGCTGCGTGTATCTGAACTTGGAAGGAGCCGATATGATTGGTGCATTACCATTAATCACGACGTGGCTTTTGGCTTTTATCAAACGAGGAAAAGTGATACCACATGTCATCCGATGCACAGCCAGTATCACCTTTGTTGTCTTGAAGACTCTTATTTTCCAGTATTTATAACTTCAAGTCATGCAGTTATATTGTTTTCTATGTAGAGTTGTATAAAGTAGACGTAAGGGTACTCTTGCAGCTGTAATTGCAACATGAATATGATATTACATGGTTTCAACTTTGTAATATCATACTACTAGAGCTGTTATTACATCTGTAAGAGGACTTCTACTTCTACTTAATACAACTCTGGTTCTTTTATGTGTATCAAGATTCAAGATTATTTTTATTTGTCCCACAGGAAATTTGTCTTGGACAATCACAAAGCTTCTGCATACAACACATAACACATGTATGTATGTCAACATAGCGGGCCTATACATCTACACAGCTCAAATGGAGTTTGAGTTGACTAATCTTGCCCCCCTTCTTTCTGTTGATTGAGCTCAGTGAGTTGTAAACTGTCAGTTTGCAGGTGAGTATGCAGTACCTGCCAGCGGCCCTCCCATTCGGGCAGTAATTTGATTGTGCATGTTTCGTTTTTCGTCCTCACTCAGGATGCGTTTTAAATGTTGTGTATACAGAGGGAGATCGGCTGCAAGGGTGGTCCATGCTCTCTGCTTCGGTTGAAGCTAACCAGCGAGGGAGGTTTTTGTACAGGCTGGTTTGGTTGGCTGACAAAAATGCACCTCAGCCTCTGTGTGTGTGTGTGTGTGTGTGTGTGTGTGTGTGTGTGTGTGTGTGTGTGTGTGTGTGTGTGTGTGTGTGTGTGTGTGTGTGTGTGTGTGTGTGTGTGTGTGTGTGTGCGTGTGTGTTGCGTGTGCGTATGCGTATATGTGCGTGTGCGTGTGTCTATTTGACCACATCTGCCATAGTGTAGGCGCAAACACCAGATGTGTTAGCCTATTACTCCTCTTCCAGTTTAGTAGAGGAACCACTGAGCAGCACCTGTTTTTTTTTTGTTTTTTTTTAAACATCCATCGTGATTCTATCCAGATTAGGTAATCTGAGTCTTCTATTTCGGTCGTGTTTTGTGTCAGACTCTGCGCTGGCTCTAGTCTCCAGGTAACGGTAGCCAGGATGTGTGCTCAGACATGGACAGAAATCTCTCAAGTTTTCCATTGTGACATATAGTAGAGTAGACGATGGCTGCACCAGACTTGAACCCCGGGCCCCCTGTTTGATTCCACTACCCAACCAGTGAATGGGAGACGACTCTGTATAGGAGGGAGGGAGTGGGGGTCGTCTGCTTGACACTGACAATGGGGCGTGTCTGATGCAGATGTTTGTACTACAGTACGACTGCATTTTCAACTCAGGTGACTTCACAGGGACGGAAAGAATATGCCTTTTACACATGATAGCCATCAGTTCCAAACGAGGCCCATCTAGGAGCTTTAAAGTCTGCATTTATGACCCAGATGAGAACACATAATATAGGCCACCCAGTGTATTCAGGTGATGCTAAAGACAGTGAGGGAGGTATATTTCGTGATGCAGCTGGCCGTGGAGCCGCAGTAACAGCTACATTGCTATTTGGGTAGAACACAAGTCCTTGCGGTGCTAAATAAATAAATAAACAATATATCTGAGTCTGAGATGCAAGTCATTGTGGAAGTCTTAATGATGACTGTGTTGGTGTGTTTTAAACTTACATGTCTATGGTTTGAATGCTAACGGTGGGTTCCACAGCTTTGCCAGTATATGATGCCAGACTATATAGTCTTCTGATTCACTAACAAAATGATGGGTACCGCAGAATCATTGAGCTATCAGAATTACCGTATCTTGAGGGCTATTCTGGAACCAAAAATAGATCCGGGCATTTTTTTACACTGCCCCCTCTAAATTGTGGCCGGGTTTCTAAGAATGTTGAAGGAGAGGATTGTGCACATCCCAAGAAAAGGTACAGGACGAAGGCCAACTGTAGTTTTCGAAGTGAGGAGTCCACACACTTAAAATCCTTTTTGTCTTTTATTGTTTCATGGCGGGATTACGTTTCGACTTCGTTTCGACTTCGTTTCGACTTCGTCTTCATCAGATTCTCCACCGGGTCTCTAAGAATCACATCAGCCCAGATGATGACTATCAGCTCACAGGAGCCAAGCAAGGGAAATATCCTGTATGCCAGATCACCAGGCCGGGTCTGGTATCTTGTATTACTATTGTATCTAGTTTGTCTTAATTCATCTCTTGTCTTACTTCACTCGACAAAGAGTGATAGTTTAAATCATGATGAGTCTTCTCATCTTGTCTCCTCCAGCTGTGTGGGTGTATGCGTGAACGTGTAAGTGTGTGTGTGTGTGTGCACGTGAACGTGTGTTTGTTTGCGTGTGTGCGTGCGCGCGCGTGTGTGCGTGCGTGTGTGTGTGTGCCCATGTCTGTTCTTGATTCAGGCCATGGGAACATCTCCAGTTTATCCTCCTTTTAGCTGTTTTATGTGTTTCTTCACACACTCTTACTAATGTAAAAGGATCCTCACTGTGCCCTTTCCAAAGGCCTGGTGGGCATGCTTTGTAAGCAGCGGGCACACATGTGCAGGGAGGCCAACAAAGAGGAACAAAGGGGTCAGCTGTCCCGGGCCCATGGGGATGGGGGACCCATAATTGGGCCCTCTTTACATCGAATGTATTGGGTTGGGGGTCCTTTCAGATGACTTTGTCCTGGGCTCAGCCAAAGCTGTCAGCTGCCCTGCAGAGTGGGATGTGTGTAAACTGCACACAGTGCCATGGTCACTCACAGCAACTGCTCAGAACCACCAAGTGTCTGCTTTTATTTCTGTCACACTTTGCAAAGTTGTTTTTTTTTTTTTACTTCTTTCTGCATTCGTTTTGTTTATGTGGATCAGATTCTGCTTTCATTTTTCGCTTTGAGGAAACAGAGTTTATGTTAATCTAGGGCCTATTTGTATTTTATTTTTGTCTTCGTTCCATCTTTTGTATATTGGATTTGAAACTGATGGGCCCCAGTGTCAATGGGCTAAAAGCTTTTGGCTGACATGCATGCTTCCTTGTTTTTTTATGGTTTATGTACTGAATAGGGGTTTAAAAATGTTTCATCGTCTTTGAGAGTGCTGTATAATAAATGCAGTCATGCGCGTGCACACACACGCACACGCACACACATTTGTGATGTGCTCACTGTAAAAAAATAAATAAAATGTTCTCAGCACTGATTCACTGAACACGATATTACTATAACTATTAGCACCGGGGCACTGCATGATTCCAACTTAATTGCAATATTGTGTGAAAGCATGACTGAAGGGAATTCTCAACACCTGCCTATTAGATATCCGCCAATAGACTCAGACTCAGATGGAACTTAAACGTCAAGTGATTGAAATGGGGTGAGGACATTTTCGGCGCTGTTTCTGTGCCTGAGCTCAGTAGATTCACATGACATAACTCTCTCAAAGGTATCATTATTCCCTGACATTTATAACCAATTGAACACTGACACGAAGGTGGCCATTTTTCCACACGAAGGCCAATCCTGGCCAGCTGTGTGATGATGCACTCTAGCAAAAACCTTTTCATGGAGGCTAGAAAAACTCATGCATGGCCTCACAAGGCTCTGTGTTTCAATATTCAACGTTTAATGTTTGATGCAATACTTGGGTAAACACGTGGGCATGTACAGTACAGTACATACAGCAGAAATTGCTATATGGGAGTTCATGGGAGTAGATTTTGGGTATTTCCCCATCTTTTGAAATGTTCTTCAACATGAATAATGAGGTGGAAATGTATTGGCAAGCACACTGACTGTGTGGGATGGACACATGCTGACTGATGTGTGTGCGTGTGTGTGCGTTTCTCTGCCTGTGTGTGTGCGTTTCTCTGCCTGTGTGTGTGCGTTTCTCTGCCTGTGTGTCTATTCAAAACAGAGTCTGTAAGGCAGACTGGGGAAAGGGCCGTTTTGAGGTCATGGCAACGTTCTGATACTGCCAAAGCTGTTACAATCATTTCTAAAATTAGATAGACTTTGCCTATGGTGCATGAATGGTCTCGAACATGGTGGGGGTCAATTTGGACAACATTCAACATTTCATTTCCACAATCAAAAGGGGCCTCTTCATTGCTGTACTGTGCCTGATCATTTATCTCTGCAAGACCTCTATGACGGAGACTAAGACCAGTTTAAATGGGGCTTGTGCTTAGCTGCGCCATAACAAAAAACAGAACACAATTTCTGGCAGCATTTGATCTTGGAATAATTAATGCCAAAATTAATTAACAATTAATGGACGTTCTATTTATGTTTTTTTATTTTTCAGGGATAAGTCATGGGATAGAGGTGAAGGGTTGGAAGCACAGCTGCAAGGCTGTAAGGTCATTTCCCAGCTCTGTTCTGTTCCAGACTCGTCCATGACTGAGATGCCCGTGACGTAACCAAGGCACATAACCTACTTAATCCCCCGCTGGTCCCCTGGGCACGGTGTGGCTATCTGCCCACTACCCTGCGTCTTCACCTGCATGCCATAAAACATTTGCTATAAGCAGATGGATTAAATGCAGGAGAAAAATGTTATTCCTCAATGATTTTCTTTCTGATGACTTAAAGAATTACGTAGCATCTTACTGCAGATGGGGTCGCCGGCGGGCCTATTCACTATTTGTTGAAAATACTCAACAACAGCATAACAACTTTGTGATGACATTACTGAGAGCTTCAAGTAACAGATTAAGACATAGCCATTACAATTTTGGTGACAGTACGGTTATAACATAGGCTCTGCGCAAAGGGGTTAAAGAATTAGGCCTACTTAACTTATTAAAATTCTTGAACACCCACTTTTTTGGCAGTAATCGCTTGGTACAAGAAATCATTATTTTTTGATCCAACTATTAGTGACCAGTAATGTTGGACCTTCAATATAACTCATCACGAGAACTGTCTAAAACCATCTGATGACACGATTAATGTCAACCTCTAATTGCCAATGAAAACACATCATCGTTCCTCAACAAAAAAGTGAAACAATACCTTCATTAGCGCTGAGTGAAAAAATATGGATTTCTTTTCGCTAAAGGAGTCTGCTGGCCAGGGCAGGTCAACGTGGACTCTTTAAATATCGGCCGTGCCATGTGATTCATGCTTCGCCTCTAGACTACGAAATCCCTTCAGCTCTGATGAACCCACAACCCAGAAAACGAACATACATTAAATAAATGACTAATTAAATACCCATGGGCCCATAGTAACACCATACAGAAGAGAGCAGGGACAGAGAGAGGGTGAGCAGGGGAGAGAGGGAGAGAGAGACACACACACACACGCACACTGAGAGAGAGAGACAGAGAGAGACAGAGACAGAGAGACAGAGAGGTCTGATTTTAAAGGAATAGATAAATAGGAATGGTCCTTTCAAATGAAGTATTATGTAGAATAGAATGGAATAGAATAGAATAGAATAGAATAGAATAGAATAGAATAGAATGGAATAGAATTGAATAGAGTTGAATAGAATAGAATAGAATAGAATAGAATAGAATAGAATAGAATAGAATAGAATAGAATAGAATAGAGTTGAATAAAATAGACTAGCAGTTTTTGGAATGTTTACTCTCTTGGCTCCACCTTACTACTTTGGTGTTGTGATAACTCAGCAGTTGAGGGTGTTCCACTGTGTGTAGTTGCTTAGACTGCGGCTCATTACAAAATCCTGTGGACAACACTCATTGTTGTTAAAACTGCAAAACTAAGCAGCTTTTCAGACTGAAGGCTCATGGGGGGAAAAAACCTATGAACAACTCACTTCACAAGCTCTATGCAGTTTACCACAGATAACACAGCTCCTTTTTTTTTACCCATGACAATTTGTCCGTTTCCAATCTGTGTGTAAGCAAGCACACAAAGCTATCATTGTTTGTATCATTGACAGCGGTAATATTGTATCTGCTGCAGTTGTGCTGTGTCAGATGATGCTAAGGAAATGCAGGCCTTCACTCATCACTTGCCCTTTAATTTCTTCTCTACATACTGTGAATGAGGTTTGATAACCCCTCCAATGTGCAGGGCTGGACTGACCATCTGGCACATTGGACATTTTCCGGTGCACCAGCCCCGAACCCCTCCAACGTGCAACGTCCTTTACGTTGACGCCCGAATAAAGTAATGTGCATGTCGCATCAAGTTATTGCTTTGAAGTGAATATAAACGTCTGTGTCATGCAGGATCCATATTCGGCAAGTTCTGCACCTGGCTGTCTGGTCACTGGGGAGGTTAAGTGATTTATTCTGAAATGGGCCGGACAGGGCTTTTGCTTTGACTTATATACTGCTCAGTATGAAAGCAAGCAAAGGCTTCAAGACAAAACACAACTCTTCGAAAACATCAAACACGACTCTACCTTGTCTGGATCAATTACGTGAGGTCTCAGGACATTGCTTGGAACAGGGATATAAGGACGATAATAGCAGATACATTTTCTGGTCTTCCAAGCAGAAGATTTTGATTACAGCTTGCCTCTTTGTTATAATATCGTATCAGACAACACCTCAGCACACAGTGTTTTCTATTGGGCTTCATGACAGATGTCCTCAGCACTCTGTAGATTATTTGCTTGTTGTAGTTGTCTCATTAAAAGAGCATTTGGCATGTGTATAAAAGCATAAAAGCCTGCTAAGCACACCTTGCAGCTATTACATTAAAAAGTTGTAGCCTGTCATGATCTCACTCCCCTGCCATTGTAGAATTGTAATGTTGCCATTGCCTTTACTCTGGTTCTGTCTCGTACCCTCTATCTCGCTCTCTGTCTCTCTCTGCCTGTCTTGTTCTCTGCCTTTCTCTCTCTCTCTCTCTCTCTCTCTCTCTCTCTCTCTCTCTCTCTCTCTCTCTCTCTCTCTGCCTGTCTGGTTCTGTCTCGTTCTCTCTGTCTTGTGCTCTCTCTCTCTGCCTGTAGGGTTCTGTCTCCCTTCCTGTCTGTCTCTCTCTCTCTCTCTCTCTCTCTCTCTCTCTCTCTCTCAATCTCATTCTGTCTGGTTCTGTCTCCCTGCCTGTCTGATTCTGTCAGCCTGTCTGTCTGTCTCTCTCTCCCTGTCTTTCTCTCTATTCTCATCTCTGCCCCGCTAGTGTCATGTGCTTTTGGTTTGTTTTGATTTCCTCATGTGCTCCTGTGTTTACCTGCCACGCCCCTCGTTTGTCTCCTGCCCCTTGTGGTCTAGTTTTTGATTCTCATTTGGCCCGTTTAGTTTTCCTTATTGTTTTCACCTGTGTTCTGTTCTGACTATTGGTCTTGTCCCTTGCCTCCTGTTCCCCGTCATTGTCTCCACCTGTGTCATTATCTGTTCTTGTTATCATTGTCCTTGATTGCCTGTGCCTCGTTTGTATCCCCGTTTCTGTCTCGTCAACCACCTGATTCCTGTTGTGTTCTACCTATCGTGTCCCTGCTCTGTGATTGCCCCTGTGTATTTAAGTCCTGTGCTCCCGTTGTCCCGTGCTGCGTCATTTGTCTTCTGTTGTCCAGAATGGCTATCGTTTGTATTCCCGAATCCTTGTCGTAAGTGTTCCTGTCGTCTTCTGTGGTTACTTGTAGTTCTCGTTTTCCCCCTCGTGGGTGTTTTGTTTGTTAGCCTGCTTTTGTCTTTAATTAGTGTTTTATTAGTGTGTAATTTTTGGTTTAAATAAATACTAGTCTCATGCAACCTCTGTCTCCTGTGCTGCATTTGGGCTCACCAATCTGAAACCGTGACAGAATGACGCAGCCAAAACTGAGCCCAGCAGCACACTTGACAGAGGTAGTTGAGTCAGGGCCACGCTCTGTGCATGTTGGCTACATTGGAATGGCATCGCCTCACTCCCAGATCAGCTTCAATCCGGACCTGTTTAGAGGGACTCGGCTTGCTATGCGGGGCTCACCTAGAAGAGGTGGTCGCTTGAAGACACCCAGAGCTCCTCTAAGTCCCTCACCTCCGGAGATTGACTGGTGGAATTTATCAACCACTGATGATGATGATTACTACTGGGAGGATGACTGGCAACCCAACAAGAGAAGGCAACGCCGCAACAGGCGCCGCAAGAGCCGTCCAAGCCCTGACTCTGCCGGACCACCCGTCCAGCCCAAGCCTGCCGGACCGCCCGTCCAGCCCAAGCCTGCCGGACCGCCCGTCCAGCCCAAGCCTGCCGGACCGCCCGTCCAGCCCAAGCCTGCCGGTCCGCCCGTCCAGCCCAAGCCTGCCGGTCCGCCGGTCCAGCCCAGGCCTGCCGGTCCGCCCGTCCAGCCCAAGCCTGCCGGTCCGCCCGTCCAGCCCCATATATCTCTCCGCCTTCAACACTTGGAGGAGTTTCACCTTCTCCACGACAGAGTGTCTCCAGAGATCCACAGCATGGGAGACACGAGGAGGCAGCTGGTCGCTGTGAGGATCATTAAGGACACCCTGCTGCAGAGACCATGGCTCCTCGACTTTGGACTGAACAGTATTCTGCAGAACATGAACCATCTGGAGGAGTCACTGCAGGCTCTGCAGGCAGTAGAGCGCAAGACTGGCTTGGCCAGCCTATGTGACCCCGACCCGGAGCCCGACCCGGAGCCCGACCCGGAGCCTGACGCGCCGCCCGACCCGGAGCCTGACGCGCCGCCCGACCCGGAGCCTGACGCGCCGCCCGACCCGGAGCCTGACGCGCCGCCCGACCCGGAGCCTGACGCGCCGCCCGACCCGGAGCCTGACGCGCCGCCCGACCCGGAGCCTGACGCGCCGCCTGACGTGCCGCCCGACCCCGACCCGGAGCCCAAGCTGGAGCCCGCCGTGCCGCCTGACCCGGAGCCTGATGTGGCACCCGACACGGCACCCAACACGGAGCCCGACGCACTGGGATCCTTCGCTCCAGTCGAGAACGGCAGGCCGGGGAGCACCCCAGAGAATGTGGATTCGATCGAGACCCCCAAGACGGACACCGTTGCTCCGCCTACCTGCCCAGACACCGGCCCTCCAGCCGGACACCTGTTTGTCTGCCCTGATACCGGCCCTCCAGCCGGACACCTGTCTGCCGGCCCTCCAGCCGGACACCTGTCTGCCGGCCCTCCAGCCGGACACCTGTCTGCCGGCCCTCCAGCCGGACACCTGTCTGCCGGCCCTCCAGCCGGACACCTGTCTGCCGGCCCTCCAGCCGGACACCTGTCTGCCGGCCCTCCAGCCGGACACCTGTCTGCCGGCCCTCCAGCCGGACACCTGTCTGCCGGCCCTCCAGCCGGACACCTGTCTGCCGGCCCTCCAGCCGGACACCTGTCTGCCGGCCTTCCAGCCGGACACCTGTCTGCCGGCCCTCCAGCCGGACACCTTTCTGCCGGCCCTGCTGCCGGTCACCTGTCTGCCGGCCTTCCAGCCGGACACCTGTCTGCCGGCCCTCCAGCCGGTCACCTGTCTGCCGGCCCTCCAGCCGGACACCTGTCTGCCGGCCCTGCTGCCGGTCACCTGTCTGCCGGCCTTCCAGCCGGTCACCTGTCTGCCGGCCCTCCAGCCGGTCACCTGTCTGCCGGCCCTGCTGCCGGTCACCTGTCTGCCGGCCCTGCTGCCGGTCACCTGTCTGCCGGCCTTCCAGCCGGACACCTGTCTACCTGCCCCGAATCCAGCTCTCCTGCTGAAGGTCCACCCATCCCTGTTCCTGTTGGCGCCACCCACGTTCCGGTTGTCGCCGCCCCCGTTCCT
Source organism: Engraulis encrasicolus (assembly GCF_034702125.1). Classification (NCBI taxonomy): domain Eukaryota; kingdom Metazoa; phylum Chordata; class Actinopteri; order Clupeiformes; family Engraulidae; genus Engraulis; species Engraulis encrasicolus. The sequence continues at coordinate 18,487,078 of NC_085874.1, read as the reverse complement.
GTTGGTGCCGCCCATGTTCCAGTTGGCGCTGCCCCCTGTCCCGATGACTCCGCCCCCAGTCCCGATGACTCCGCCCCCGATCCAGTTGGCGCCGCCCCCGATCCAGTTGGCGCCACCCCCAATCCAGTTGGCGCCGCCCACGTTCCTGTTGGTGCCGCCCCCATTCCTGTTGCCTCCGCCCCCTGTCCAGGAGGTCCCGCCCCCTGCCCAGGTGGCTCCGCCCCTGATCCTGCTGGTGCCGACTCGGGTCCCGTTGGCTCCGCCCCTGATCCCGTTGGCTCCGCCCCCGATCCCACTGACTCCGCCCCTGTTCCTGTTGGTGCCATCCCCGTCACTGTTGGCCACGCCCCCTGCCCAGGAGGCCCCGCCCCCTGTCCAGGTGGCTCCACCCCCGAACATGCTGGCTCCGCCCCCTGTCCTGATGGCTCCGCCCCTGGTCCTGATGGCTCCGCCCCATGTCCCGTTAGCTCCGCCCCTGATCCCGTTGTCGTTACCCCTGATCCGGACCCTGCTCCCACCTTCCAGTCTTCGTCTTTGTTCCAGTCTATCCTACCTCCTATGTCCCAACCTGCTCCGCCCCCTGTGTCCCAGCCTTCTCCCATTACTCACCATTGCCATAAGCCCCTCTTTATTCCTGTGCCCGTCACGATCCCCCTGACTTTGCCTATCACCGTCCCTGTGTCTGTCCCGGTCCGTATCCTGGTGCCTACTCCTGTGTCTGTCCCGGTCCCAGTCCATGTTGATGTCCGTTCGACCCATCTCCCTGCACCACTTTTTGTGAACATTTCTGTGACTGTACCTGTCCCCATCGTCATCTCTGTCCCTGTTCCCGTCACCGTCAACATCACTGTGCCTGTGAAAGTTCCTGTTTATGTTCCTGTCAATGTTCCCCAGTCCTTTGTTTTGCCTGATTCTGCATCTGCCCATCCCTCGACCTGTGCCACTGCCTCTGCCTCTGTCTCGACCTGTCCCTCTGTCTTGACCTCTCCCTCTGCCTCTACCTGTCCCTCTGTCTCGACCTCTCCCTCTGCCTCTGTCTCGACCTCTTCCTCTGCCTCTGTCTCTTCCTCCTCCTCCTCCTCTGCCTCTGTCTCGTCGTCCTCCTCCTTAGCCTCTGTATCGTCCTCCTCCTCTGACTCTGTCTCGACCTGCCCCTCCGTCTCTGCCCATCCTTCTGCCTCTGCTTTGCGCTGTCCCTCCACCAGCTCCCCCCTCCGCCCGCCCGGTTTGGTGGTGCCCTTTTGGGGACTTCTGGAGCCGTCCCTTGAGGGGGGGGTTCTGTCATGATCTCACTCCCCTGCCATTGTAGAATTGTAATGTTGCCATTGCCTTTACTCTGGTTCTGTCTCGTACCCTCTATCTCGCTCTCTGTCTCTCTCTGCCTGTCTTGTTCTCTGCCTTTCTCTCTCTATCTCTCTCTCTCTCTCTCTCTCTCTCTCTCCCTCTCTCTCTCTCTCTCTCTCTCTCTCTCTCTCTGGTTCTGTCTCGTGCGCTCTTCTCTGTCTCATGCTCTCTCTCTCTCTGCCTGTAGGGTTCTGTCTCCCTGCCTGCCTGGTTCTCGTTCTCTCTCTCTATCCCCCCCTCTCTCTCTCTGTCTCTCAATCTCATTCTGTCTGGTTCTGTCTTCCTGCCTGTCTGATTCTGTCTGTCTGTCTGTCTATCTCTCTCCCTGTCTTTTTCTCTATTCTCATCTCTGCCCTGCTAGTCCTGTGCTTTTGCTTTGTTTTGATTTCCTCATGTGCTCCTATGTTTATCTGCCCCGCCCCTTGTTTGTCTCCTGCCCCTTGTGATCTAGCTTCTGATTTGCTCATTTGGCCCGTTTAGTTCTCCTTATTGTTTTCACCTGTGGTCTGTTCTGACTATTGGTCTTGTCCCTTGCCTCCTGTTCCCCGTCATTGTCTCCACCTGTGTCATTATCTGTTCTTGTTATCATTGTCCTTGATTGCCTGTGCCTCGTTTGTATCCCCGTTTCTGTCTCGTCAACCACCTGATTCCTGTTGTGTTCTACCTATCGTGTCCCTGCTCTGTGATTGCCCCTGTGTATTTAAGTCCTGTGCTCCCGTTGTCCCGTGCTGCGTCATTTGTCTTCTGTTGTCCAGAATGGCTATAGTTTGTATTCCCGAATCCTTGTCGTAAGTTTTCCTGTCGTCTTCTGTGGTTACTTGTAGTTCTCGTTTTCCCCCTCGTGGGTGTTTTGTTTGTTAGCCTGCTTTTGTCTTTAATTAGTGTTTTATTAGTGTGTAATTTTTGGTTTAAATAAATACTAGTCTCATGCAACCTCTGTCTCCTGTGCTGCATTTGGGCTCACCAATCTGAAACCGTGACAGTAGCCTATATTCACTGTAATTCAATTTTGAAATATATTTTGTGTGATACCCAAAAATGTCACAAATGAAATCTGTATGTGTTTGCCATCTTAAATTGAAGATGGGAACAACTTACAGTAGTTTACCTCTGTGAAATTGTATCTTTCATGAAAGCTATGAATTGAATAGTATGTGTTTATTGTCTAACTGTAGCTCATCCTTGCCATTTCATGGAGTTTCCATAAAGAAATATGTTCAGCATTGGACCTAATGCAGGGAGGGGGAGGCTGAAGAGTAAAGATGCCTTTTGCTTTAAAAGTCCACACTCAGGTATTAAGACTGCTGCTGTGAACTATAATCATTCGTTTTGATAGTGTCGGTAAATCAAAATGGTTTACTTTGACGTCACCTGCATACTGCACTTGAAACCAATAGCATTTGTCAACTTTACAACCACGAACACGAACCCAATGTCCAAAATATGGACAGACAGACATGCTGAGTTATAGGAACATTAAATGAAGTCACGGTTACCTTGAATGGCGTCGTTTGTCTGTAATGATATACAGCTACCAGACATCAGCTGTTTAATCTGTCTGTTTCTCTTGCCCTAAGGGTGACATCATCTTAACACTTCATTTAAAATAATAATAATTTAAAAACCCAGAAAACTTGCTGTCCATTGTTAATGCCCATTGTGACTGACTCTAATTTTCTCAGCTAAAGGGAAAATAAAAACAGTGTCATTATTTTGAATGAGTCTTTTATTTCTCCCTGAGGAGAGAACTGCAGCTGAGGAGTACATGGCAATATAATCATTCCGTCTCCGTGGTTACACTTACCGTGCTATTATCATACTTGAGTTATTGCTTCTCACCACAATGTCTTCCTCCTCGAGCCCAGGCACAACCCAAACAGAGATGATGCAGGTTATTCAAGTTGACCGCAAAGGAGTAATGAATGAAATAATTGGAAGTGCAGTTACAATTTCAGTTACAGCATTTTTAAAGACAAGCATGCTTGAAGGAAAAAAAAGCAGAGATGGTACAGAGGGATATGCTTTGAAGTAGTTCCCTTGACTGGGACTGGGGTGGATTCTATTAACCATGACAAACCTTGAGTTGTTTAGCAAGGTTTTTCCGAATTGAAAAAAAGGAACTCCTTGCCTTCATCTTCAAGTCCTTCGGGTCTTTTGTTTGGATGGGATGGAATCCACCACTTCAATTAGGACATATCTGGACAGCCTTGCGAACTGCTGATGGACGAGAAATGGTCCTTGACCCACAGGTCTTAGCTGTCTAGAATGGATTAAAGCTGTACAGCCACAAGAGAGTAGGCGGAGAAATGTTTGAAAAGAAACGTTTCTGATATTCATGTTTCATGATGTCATATTTTATTGTAGTTCTTATATGTGGCATAGGCCGAAATACTATGTGGCATAGGCTTATGACACAATGAAAAGTTGTGAGGATGTGCCGTACAGTACATTGATTATTTCCAGTGCTTTTATCACTAACATGAAAACAAGGGAGGGACAGCAGTATCAACATAGAGATCTTAGTCAAACATGCCATGATAAATAAAACAACTATTTAAAAACATTCAACATGAAGGATATGGAGTTGAGGATATGGTGGCTCAGAAGGTAAAGGAGCTACCAAGCAATTGCTTGATTGCATCAGTTGGAATCCAGACTCGATATAGGCTATTTTGTTGGTGGAGGTGGCCGTGCACTCGTGTGAAAAACTGTCACCTTGGTGGTGGTCTGCACTCTCTGGGTGCTGCTGTTGTACTTGGACTGATGCTAATAACAACCCAGTATCATGTTGACATACACTGAAGAAAGATTTTTAACTTTGCATACACATTCATTACAAACATTACAAAAATGACTTTGCTCTGCAACCACATCTGATTTGTCAACCCTCTAGATTTAGCTGTCCCATCACAGCAAATCAGCTATTTATACTGCAAATGACCACGTAATGGTTTGATGATGGCTTGATGATGAAGTCACTCACCGAGCACATAACATTTAATTATTGAAACAATAATAATGCCCAAATGTTTATTTTGACTGAAGAAATGTGCTGACAGACTTTTGACTAGCAGGGGCATTCAATAGCCTATCATCATACTAATATCAATCCTTCACACTTATAATGTTTTCAAAGACTCCTGTTGTAGCGGTGCACAAATTCCATTATTGTAATCATTACTGAAAGAAGCATGAGAAACCTTAACAATTCTAAAAGTCTGAATACTGTATGCGTTATTAATGTACTATAGTGCAGTTTGTTTCAATCTATCACTCTACATACGTAAGTCCTGGAGATGTGCCAAGCAATGAAATTGGGATAAAACAACAATCCGCGACATGGTTTTGGCCCTAAATTTAAAGACGAAAGTAACACTGATGAACAGTGTTTCTTTTGCATGATATATGGGGACAACCAATTAGGTTGCTTGCACTGGATGACGCCATGACACTGCAGCATGGACTCTCCCTTAATGTCTTACAAATGAGGTTTTGTTTCACCAGTGATCCACCCACTCACTGGTTTCTAGATGAATCCAGACATGCTCACTCACCAGCACTATAAGCCCTATTAATTCGTATCCTCGTTTTCAGAGGATGGATGTTTAGTTTAATGGTGATTACTATGTTGGCTCTGCTGAATCATTTCGCCTTTCTGCTGAACTCTCACATTTGCTCCGCTGGCTTACATTTCGCCGTCGTAATCATTTGTCTTTTTAATGTACATGAAGACATGTTGGTAGCAACTACGGAGGCATTTTCCCCGGGGTGGGCCAAGGGTGATGCACTACAAAGGTGATGGCGGCATGAAACCGCAATATAATCTTAAGGGCCATTGCAAAGGGCTGCTTGTGAATGTGCGTAAACCACTTTTAGAGGACAGTAATGACATTACTAATGCCTCTTTAATGATGGATAGAGATGTATGGATACACATTCTTCCAACTAGTTAGGTGGGGTTTGAACCTGCAATTTTCTGATTCAAAGACTCACTCCCTAACCATTAGACCAAAGCATGTCAGACAGCTGGACAAAGGATGATTTAAATGGGTGAAAAAAAGAATACAAAGGAAAAGTGAAAATGACTTAACATACTAATTCTTTAACACAGAAAACGACATCTGTGCTGTTGCATAAATGGTAAAAAAAAAATGTCCAGGCCTTTAAAAGGAAGCCTTGTGCTGGGGGAAAATAAGGAAAAATGGGCAAAATTGAAACAACCAACCAATCAAAATGCCAATGTGTCATGATATTGTTTCACTGATTTAGGCCCATTACAATTCTGGAAGACATAACCATGGTGTCATGTCTGCCAAATGAAAATCCACATCCATACAAATGCATACAGAGCTTCATGGTAATGGGCAAGAAAGGAGGGCCTATTATAAAAAATAATCTTGCCTTATCTTGGCCCGTGCAATGACATTCCTGCTGAAGATTTCAAATGAAACTGTAGATGTAGTGCTCTATTAATATATTTTATCTCACACGGCACGACTTGATCTAAAATATCGCTGTCTCTCGCGGAGTTAGAAACTGCCTGTCCAGAGAATGTATACGTTTTCAGCTGTCTACCACCCCTAATAGCCAACAGTGTATCAAAGAATAATCCCTCTTGGTTTTGTTAATTTGTCAAGTCCTGACAGCAAAATTGTTTAGCAACATGAGAACCAGAAATGTAAGCAACCATTAAGTCCATAGCCTGCAGGATAAGTTCTGCAGACCTGTAGTTTAAAATGAAACGAAGGCCACAGTGTCTACATTGTAACCACACACACACACACATACATTATTGGAAATCTATATATGCATTATATGCATACAATGGTGTGATGGGTGTTGTCTTAAATGTAAATCAAATAGAACACATCGTTTTCTTCTTCTTTTTTTCCTTTTTCTTTGTCTTCTTCTTCATCCTCATCTTCTTCTTCATTTCATCTTCTTCTTCATCATCATCTTCTTCTTCCTCATCTTCCTCTTCTTCTTCTTCTTCTTCTTCTTTTCCTTCCTCTTCTTCTTCATCATCATCTTCTTCTTCCTCCTCTTCCTTTTCTTCTTCTTCTTCTTCTTTTCCTTCCTCTTCTTTTTCATCATCATCATCATCTTCTACTTCTTCTTGAAATACCAGATGGCTTTGCTCTTGGTTGGAAGAGCAGCTGAGGACTCGGGAGGTGCAGGCAGGCCACGGTCTTGCCAGTAAGTGGGCGCTTGCTTCAAGCCTTGCTCCAGTCCAGTCCAGTAGCTGGAGTGCCACTGGGGTGAGGTGTAATGAGGTGAGTAATATGGCATGAGCAGATGCTGACGGAGGAGGAGGAGGGGGAGGAGAGGAGCAGGAGGAGGAGGAGGGGAGAAGAGGAGGAGGAGGAGAGGAGAAGAGGAGGAGGAGGAGAGGAGCAGGAGGAGGAGGAGAGGAGAAGAGGAGGAGGAGGAGAGGAGCAGGAGGAGGAGGAGAGGAGAAGAGGAGGAGGAGGAGAGGAGAAGAGGAGGAGGAGGAGAGGAGCAGGAGGAGGAGAGGAGCAGGAGGAGGAGGAGGAGGAAGAGGAGGAGGAGAAGGAGGAGGAGGAGAGGAGGAGAGGAGAAGAGGGAGGAGGAGGAGGAGGAGCAGGAGCAGGAGGAGGAGAGGAGAAGAGGAGGAGGAGAGGAGCAGGAGGAGGAGGAGGAGGAGGAGAGGAGGCGCCAGGCCAGCAGACCAAACCGAACCGGCCAAGCAAAGCCAGATTGATTAATGACATGCTCTTGTGACAACCTCTCACTTATTTTGTTTCTCTCTCCTTCTCTGCATTTCTCTGTCTTGGCGTGTGCGTGTGCGTGTGTGTGTGAGTGTGTGTGTGCGTACGCGTGTACGCATGTACGTATATGTGTGTGTGTGTACGCATGCGTGTATGTACGTGTGTGTGAGGGTTATTAGAGTTTGGCTAGAATGTGGGCCGGGCCCCACCCTACAATGACAGACAAGCGGTAAATGGCACACTTAGTCTTCTTTGAAATGGACATACCAGAGAGAGAGAACGACAGAGAGAGAGAATGACTGAATTACAAATCTGCCTAGAATTTCCCTCAAATTACTGAGTGAGACTATTAAGGGGACAGACTTCCTAGGGAATGAAATGTTCTCATGTTATCTAATGCAGGTAAAATGTCCAGTTTCTCAGGAGAGGGGTATGTCATCTTACCCTGCATGTTCTGTTGACACTGCACAGTACGGTTACAGAATAGGTTTCACTCATTTTCATTACGCTTCACTTAGCTGTTAGTCAGGGCCGCTGCTATGGTTTTGGAGCCCCTAAGCATTACTGGCCAGGAGGCCCCATTCATAATTAAATAATAATAATAATAATGTACTGACTAATAAATAAATGTTTTGCAATGTAATTCAATATTTTTTTCCTTACGTTTTTTAGTCAATTTCAATGGGGGCATATTTTATTTAGGGGCAAAGTGGTTGGTGCCCCAAGCACTTGTTGGTGCCCTAAGCACTCTGCGTACTCTGCTTATGTCTAGCGACGGCCCTGCTGTTAGCTGTTGTGGTTCAGAATCTTGTGGTGCAGAGTCTTGGATACATCATCAGTGATAGTACCTACCTGGGGTGTTTCGGGGTGTTTCAAACCCCTTCACCCAGTCGACTCGACTGGGAGTGATCAGTTCCTGGGCTGTGTCCAAGAAGCGCTCTTCCACGCCTTGTCCCTCTGTATCCACAGAATGCTATAAATACACACATTTCCTGTATATATGGTTTGCACTGATGGTCTGATGACCGAAACGTTTGCACCCCCACTTGGTAGCACTTTATTTTATTTTTTGTTAAAGTTGAGTGATTAAAACACCTTTCCTGCATCGACAACCCTTGGTGTGCGAGTTCTCTTCTTCCTCCTCTGTATCCACAGCCATCATGATGCTGTCTCAGCGGCCTCTGAAGTTGAGCAGATGTCCGTCCTCCGTGATGTCAGGTAGTGGCGTGGTGCGCACATCAAAGATGCAGGTGCAGGATGAAAGGTGAGACACTATAAAAACAAAGTTTGAATGACTGCACACTAGGCCCTGCCGTGGCCTAATATAGGGCACTCGTCTGCTAGCCTACGCGCCCAACCCAGGTTTGATTCCCAGTCCGGGTCCTTTGCCAGCCCTTCCCCGTCTCTCATCCCAACTCACTTTCTGTCTGTCCTTCACTGTCCTGTCTCATAATAAAGGCTTGACAATACTTTAAGAAAAGAATGTCTGCACACTTGCTCAAAAAGAAAAACGGGAGCATTCAACGTTTATTTTTCTCCTCTGTGATGGCAAGAAGACTGCATCCCCGCAGAGTGACTTCCTGCAAAGACCCTTCCCCAATGGGCAAACATCTTGCCCCCCCCACCACCACCACCACCATCTGCGTACTTCTCCCTCTTTCTTCTGCTGACTTCCTCCATCTTCTCCTCCCAGAGCATTTGCTGAGCATCTGCTGTTAGTGACACCATTTGCCTATATATTTTACACACATACTAAGTCATGGGCAGTCATGGGTGAGCGGTTAGGGCGTCAGACTTGCATCCCAGAGGTTGCCGGTTCGACTCCCGACCCGCCAGGTTGGTGGGGGGAGTAATCAACCAGTGCTCTCCCCCATCCTCCTCCATGACTGAGGTACCCTGAGCATGGTACCGTCCCACCGCACTGCTCCCCATGGGGCGCCACTGAGGGCTGCCCCCTTGCACGGGTGAGGCATAAATTCAATTTAATTGTGTGCAGTGTGAAGTGTTCACTTGTGTGCTGTGGAGTGCTGTGTCACGATGACAATGATAGTTGGAGTTTAAAAAAGTCATCATAGTTTTAAGTTTCATAGTAAAATGCCAATATTTGTGCCAACGTTTTTGCCCATTTAAATTTATCACACCGTTTTCATGGCCTTCTCTGCAGTTTAGCACTATGGTTCTGTGATCTTTGCTCCCAGGGGAGATAACACATATCATACGCAAACACAAGAGGAAAATGGGAAAACAAGGCTTTTCGGTGTAATTTGGACACTTTTTAGCTGTCAAACCAACTCTTTAACAGAGATCTACAAAGTGTCAATTAAAGTGTTGGATGTAATGCAATGTTTAATTGTCTGTGCCGGCTTGGCAGTTCTTAACAACGCCTTGAAATATTTGATATTTATGAGTTTTATAATGGTTGTAATTTGGACATGATGTGGTTCATTGATCAACAGCTGCGTCCATGGCAAAACAAGAGAGAGAAATGCCCCACAGATGTGGCTAGCAATGTGTCAAAAGTAAACCACAAGTTTGGACACAGGAGAGGAAAGGGATTACAATAGAAAGTGAAAAGCAAAAAAAAAGGATGTTTGCTCCATTACTTCATTAAACAGTGCGTCGTACGTATACAGTATCACAATGATTGAGATAAAGCAATGGTGGTGACCTATGGAAAGAGCTAACATACGCACGCTGGATGTGAGATCACTGCCTAGCATCTCATTAATTAGCGGCCTCCGTGTGTGCTCTAGAAGGCTGTTAACATAAAGCCCTGAATGTGTCTGGAGATGACCTACTTTCAGACATGCTCGGGCAACTAAATAAGAAGCCGTTTATATGTATGTATGTGGATAATTTTGAAAACGCATTGGTATTGGCCTCTCGTTTACACGTGAATGGAGTTTTAGAAAGCGCATGTCAAAACTTCGACTTTAATCATATCCCTTTTAGGGGGCTAAAACGTACCTTTCATAATGGAGTTTCTCCATGGAAAAAGTGAAACGGAGATAAACGGATAAACAATATCTGCATTTAAAAATATCCGCAAACGTGCAACCAGCACTGATTGGATACTTACAGTATGTATTACACAATACGTAAGTTCGGTGATACAACATGTTTTAAGGTGCAAAATAACAGCAGACTCCTTGACAAAGTAGAAGCAGAAAGGAACAAACACATGGGAAGCATTGATAGAGCTGTTCATGTTGCTGGAATTGTGAGTAATTTGTTTAACCAAAGTGAGCAACCGCAGAGTCTAGCGACGGTTGGACGCAATCAATCATTCATTAACAAGATGTTCAGTCAATTACGCAAAAAGCAATATTCTAAGACTGTGACCCAAACCTCAGAGTCGCGGCGAGTGCACTATGTCGGCGGAGAATACCCAAGTGGCGTGCCAGCAGTGACGCACTAATAACTAATGGATTAATGACTTAAGTGCAACTGAAGTATTGACAAACAAAACGTTTTCTGCAAAGAAAAATGACTGTCTTACAGTAACGTTCTGTGGTGTAACTTGATAAGAACAGGCAGTGCTACAGCGGTTGCTAGAGAAGGAGAGGAAGAAGACAAGATGGCTACCATTCCCAGGTGTGACTTTTCTGAGACGTCAGACCCTTTCGGATAGCTGCATTCTTACCCCTCTCAGCTGGCTTTGAACCTCACACCACCACCGCCATCACGGACTCTCATCCTCCACAGAGGCAAGTACTAAACTCAACAGATGTCTTTGATTGTAACACCCCACATCTCCACTTGACCTATTCTCTCTCTCTTGCGCGCGCGCGCTCTCTCTCTCTCTCACACCACACACACACACACACACACACACACACACACACACACACACACACACACACACACACACACACACACACACACACACACACACACACACACACACACACACACACACACACACACACACACACCATGCCTTTTTGTTCTCAATTGCAACAACTGCACAAATGAGAAAACAAATGGCACAATCAAGCCTCAAAGCCCATCCAACTCTGTTTCCAGTTAAGGCAGCATGACTGACCAATTACGCTATCTGTCTACTTCCTCTTGTCGAAAAAAAGTGTGGATCGCCACAGCCATTGCCTCACCCTCCTTCTGCTTCCTTCTTTTCTTTCTCTGTTTTTTATATTGTTGTGTGAATCACTTAATACTGAAACCAATCACCTTCATCCCCCGACTGTATCTGCGTGATCTTGACAGGTTCCTGGCAGCATAAATTAGAGTTTCTTTTCACGGCACATCGTGAGACAAACACTTTCCTGTACTTGTTTGAGGTCGGAAGCCACAAGGGTCCCTTGGGATTATTGTGGTTCAGCGAAAGGGAATGGAGCAACGTGTCCTCTTAAGATGCCGAAAGCTCTCATCAGTCACTGCCACAGAAGAGTGTAAGAACGGCACGCACTTAGGGATTAGCGTGCAAAGTTGGATGGATGGGTTTCTTCAACTCGGTGCTTCCTTCAATTTGGGACCACAATTTGTTAGTGTGTCAGTCAGACTTCAAATGTATGGCTATAAGGGCAGAATAAAAGATGGAGCACCTTTCAGGGTCACATGTGTCTTAAGTGCCAAGAGTCAAATTGACGTTTCAAGCATGCGTGCATAAAGCATGGTTTACCCAGTCTAGTATATACCCTGTTGATTTGGAAATTGCCCCCCATTATACCACATTATAGCTGTATACAAGGTCAAGATCAATCATATTTACAATACATGTAGGCCTATATTTTCACCACCAGCCAAAATGGCTAGTAGATGTTATTCTTATCCAAACACGCACTTACTAATGGGTCAAAGTGGCTGGTAATTGGGGCTTTTCTTCCAGCCAAACTGAAATTTCACCATCCGGTTAGCTGGTGTTCATTTAGAGCCCTGTGTACATGGCACAATTTAGTACACGGAACAGATACTCGAGATAGAATATTGAAGCAAAAATGTCTGCACACTCAAATTCGTTTCTGTTTTTCAACAGCCCAGCTGTCAGGCTCAAAGACCTTCCTGATGCCCCATTACCATTCAGCGGCATGGTTGCAGGGGCGGTGCGCACAGGGGTTTTAGCGGTGCGGTGTGTTCAGTTGACTTTGCACACCGGCAGTCTGCATGCACGTATGTTTATGTCATTCCAATGAAACACAGCACAGCCCCCTCAACTGTGTAGGAAATACAGTGCCGCCAGTTACTATTGGCACCCTTGAAGTTTAAGTGCATTATGGGACATATCTCCAGACAACAAATAATAAGGTCAACCATGATTTTTCTATAGATAGCTTGTGGTTGATGCTAATATAAAAAAATATCAACAGCATTAAATACTAAACTATGAGAGGGAAAAAAACTGAAGACAGTAAAGCGCCCGGGATCAGTGGTATTGGCACCCTTTACTGGATACCATTGTGGAAACCTAATTTGACTCAATTATGGTAAATCGCAAATGGGAATCACCTTTGACTACTTGCTTTTGCCCATAGAACATGAATTAGGCAAGGAATTATGATATTTGTGTTTAAATAGCCACCTGTTACAGCTTGTTTGTCTTTCACCAATGTGAAGACAGAGGAGCTGCCTGAGGACACCACAAATACTATTATTTGCAAAAACAAGACCTCCAAATAATAAAAGGTCATCTCAAAAGACCTTGGTATACCATTTTCAACACTGTGATGTGTTACTCAGAAATCTGCCAGACATTGAGCTGTAAAGAACAACCTTGGATGTGGGGGGTAGGGGAAGACATTATGATAAAAGTCTTTGGAAGTCGGTGCAAATAATGAAAAAACACAGGGGCTAACATCTACAGACCTGACTGTCAACTTTGAACTGTTTTTTTTTTTTCAATAAACACCCCGTGTTAAACACTAGGGTCATTTCACGTGAAATCAGACACTTTGGGACCCGACCAACCCGGATTTCGATCATACTTGGTGTGCCTTTTCAGTAGCAAGGTAGCACCCCAGAACTGCATTGGTTTGAATCTGACACTAATATTAAGGGAGAAACAGACTAGGAAAGGTTCACATGTGAGGGTAGGACACTATACATTCAGCCTTGAATATATCAGTCAGTGTTAGTCACAAAAAGATGCCTGTGGTGTTGTTTGAAAGCTCTTTTCTGGCTCTACATATTACACAATCACCTTGGAATACAACTACTCTCAGAATATGAATTATGATAAATTGAAAAATTAAAAATTGAATATCTAAAAAACTTATATTTTAAAATGGCCAGTTCCTTGTCCAAACGTAGCCGGCAATGTCATGAGCAGCACCTAAAATGCTGGTGTTCGGTTTGTTATTCATTTCAGAGAGAAGTTGACTCACATATATGGCGTCATACAGACCACTTACTAATAATATGGTAATACCATAGTAGCATCACATGACAAAACAAAAACAAAACAAAAATGGTCAGTGTCCATGGTCCCAGGTTTCAGAAACTAAGGCAGATGTCCATTTATACACACCAAATGATGATATGTGAATGTTTGAACATTCCTTCTCTGTGTACCTGTGCCATCTTCCCTTTACCGTACATTAAAGAGATAATCAATGGCTACACTCTCATTTTGTACTCTACCAGTGCATTTGAAGCAGCAGCTGTGTCTTTTGTAGATAATGTATAAGTACGTCCCGTTGCAGTTACAGGTTCCACTACCAGAAGCACATCCTGATGATCCATGACAAGTCTATCTGGTCTGAAGGGAAAAGTGAAGGATGGAGATGGCCCATGAGGATGCAGGAAGTTCAGTTTCACCTCTCCAGTGCTCGGCATACATTCCTCAGCACATGCTAGCCACCAGTTGCCATCATATACAGCTACAACATACCCTTTGATGCTTGAAAATGTAACACATTCCTTTACTGAGCTCACTCTTTCAACTCTGCCTTCTCTGAATGCTGAAAATGGCCTAACTTCCACTGTGTCCATTGACAATGGGCAGAAGCTGTGTAGTTTTTGAGTACCTGGAATAGTTCTTGCAGATTCAAACCTTTTCAACAGGTTCTCAGCTTCATGATGGTACATCTCTGTTGTGGCAAACTGGCAATGGATGTTCTTGACATTATCCTTGACAAATTCAAACAGTTGGTATGGTGTTACAATTTAATTGTCAATAGAACGTTGCAGACTTGATCGTGCAGCAAGCCATTTAACTGTCCCTCCAATGCCATCACATGGACCTTTGCCATGTGATGTGGCAAAAAAGTGCCACTCTGCAGGTATGTGAAAATCTGCCTCATGGTGGCACAAATTTGTTGTGTTTTTAAGGTTCTTATATTGTGCAGCAGAGCCATCAGAAAAAATATAGGATCTTCTTTGGACGTTCTGTCATTGATGAAGTGTCACTGAGGAACTGAATTAGGAGCTTCTGAAACAGATGTACAGCAATTGTATCATGAATGTTGCAGTCTGAAATAACAACAAAACAGATTTTTTTTCCCAGTTTCAACTGATCTTGGTAGTAGCATACAAATGGATGGATTGTGGCCTGCACTGGTTGTTCCAGTGAAATGATTGAATAGCATCTTGAATTACAAAACTATAGTTTTAAAAACGTTCCTGGTTCAAGGGAGTCAGTCAAGGATAATGTCAAGAACATCCATTGCCAGTATGTACCATCATGAAGCTGAGAACCTGTTGAAAAGGTTGGAATCTGCAAGAACTATTCCAGGTACTCAAAAACTACACAGCTTCCGCCCATTGTCAATGGACACAGTGGAAGTTAGGCCATTTTCAGCATTCAGAGAAGGCAGAGTTGAAAGAGTGAGCTCAGTAAAGGAATGTGTTACATTTTCAAGCATCAAAGGGTATGTTGTAGCTGTATATGATGGCAAATGGTGGCTAGCATGTGCTGAGGAATGTATGCCGAGCACTGGAGAGGTGAAACTGAACTTCCTGCATCCTCATGGGCCATCTCCATCCTTCACTTTTCCCTTCAGACCAGATAGACTTGTCATGGATCATCAGGATGTGCTTCTGGTAGTGGAACCTGTAACTGCAACGGGACGTACTTATACATTATCTACAAAAGACACAGCTGCTGCTTCAAATGCACTAGTAGAGTACAAAATGAGAGTGTAGCCATTGATTATCTCTTTAAAGTACGGTAAAGGGAAGATGGCACAGGTACACAGAGAAGAAATGTTCAAACATTCACATATCATCATTTGGTGTGTATAAATGGACATCTGCCTTAGTTTCTGAAACCTGGGACCATGGACACTGACCATTTTTGTTTTGTTTTGTTTTGTCATGTGATGCTACTATGGTATTACCATATCATTAGTAAGTGGTCTGTATGATGCCATATTTGTGAGTCAACTTCTCTCTGAAATGAATAACAAACCGAACACCAGCATTTTAGGTGCTGCTCATGACATTGCCGGCTACGTTTGGACAAGGAACTGGCCATTTTAAAACGTAAGTTTTTTAGATATTCAATTTTTAATTTTTCAATTTATCATAATTCATATTCTGAGAGTAGTTGTATTCCAAGGTGATTGTGTAATATGTAGAGCCAGAAAAGAGCTTTCAAACAACACCACAGGCATCTTTTTGTGACTAACACTGACTGATATATTCAAGGCTGAATGTATAGTGTCCTACCCTCACATGTGAACCTTTCCTAGTCTGTTTCTCCCTTAATATTAGTGTCAGATTCAAACCAATGCAGTTCTGGGGTGCTACCTTGCTACTGAAAAGGCACACCAAGTATGATTGAAATCCGTGTCGGTCGGGTCCCAAAGTGTCTGATTTCACGTGAAATGACCCACTACACAAAGTAGTGCCTTTTGGTTGGAGACCAAGGCAGACCACATTGCTTAATAAAAGTCATAACAGGGAACACCTGACGACTGTATGAGAAAATACAGGCATAGCACAGCCCTTTTAAGAATGTTTTAAGGTCAGATGAAACAATAGCACAGTTTTTCAGTGACTCACACAAACAGCATGTTTGCATACTCTGCAAGAAAGTCTTTAAGGAAACGGACACCCTACCAAAAATCAAGCATGGTGTCCGATCCATAATATTATGTCACCCCATTGTCGCATCAGGTATTGGAGGCTTTGACCGTATCACAGGTATCATGACAGGCATCATGACATGACAGGTATCACCATTTACAAGAAAATTTGTAACCATGGCAAGAACACTTGGTTTGAGTTGAACATCATGTGCACTCCAGCAAGACAAAAACCCAAAGAACACATCCAAATGCAAAGTGGATTGGTTGTAAAATGAAAGAACACAGTCATTGATGAAAACCAAAACCTTCGGAGGCTGCCATTGCTGTCTAATAGTGTGCAATTAACCCTCGAAGGAGGGGTGCCAATATTCCTGGACATGCCCTTTTTCGTGTTTTTGTTTGAAATTACAAAATGCATTTAGAAATAAATGGCAATTCTAAATATCTTATAATGTTCAATTAAAAGATCCTGATGGTAAAAGCTGTGTATATTTCCATTTATTTCTGGATATATTGCACACTATGTAAATAAAATTAAGGGGTGCCAATACTAACTTGTGGCGCTGTATGTAGAAAGACTTGTCCCATTGTTTTCTGTGGGATGCCACTTAGTGCACTCGCTCAAGCGTACACATAAAAATATACACAAGTTGCGGTGAGGACTTGTTAGGGCTCTGTGCAGACACAACTCTTTGTTGTGGACAGATGTGGCCAGTATGTTTTCATGCATGCTGACCTTTATGGGCAAATTCAAACAAAAACCCCTGAGCACAGGTGGTTTGATACAACCGCACAGATTAGAGTTGTATAGTAGTCCAAGTGTGGGAGTTCTTTCACGGAACAGATCAGAATCATTGTGGTTTATCATGAAGGCTCTTATTCTTTGGTAATTTCTGTACATCAGTTGTTCAGTTGGTTCCCTGTCAAGCTTACTGGAAATGTATCTCATAGTAAGTATTTTCAAATGGAAAACTAATTTCTCTCATGATTTTTTTCACGCAACCAATCAAATTACTGGTGTTGTTTGCAGGGGGGGGGGGGTTCTCTAAGATGACTTTGTCCCAGGCCCAGCAAAACCTTTGTACTGATTGCAATATGCCATTACCATATGACAAACGTTTTTTTTTCATGTTACTGAGATATAGCCAGACGGGCTCTGCAAACATCTGAAGTCTTGCCGAGAATGGCTACTTCCAGAGGTATTACTGACACCGCATCTGTATGGTCTGTGTGTTATTTCTCCCATGGCACGCTATGCCTGTATTTTACATATGCGTACATTTGAGACAAAACGCAGTGTCCCGACAAGTCATTAGTTCCTCTCTTTGTGTAATGAATCCACTTCCCCTTCTGTTATTTGTTAGTAAATTGAGTGTCATTAATGACCCTGGAGCACGTCTTCATCCTTCATGATATTTTACAAGCACCGCTCATTTTTGCTCGCATTACGTCATAGCAACTATTAGTAACATGATGTACACAGCTGTTATGAGTGTGTGTATGTGTGTGTGTGTGTGTGTGTGCGTGCATGCGTACTTGCGTGCGCGTGCGTATACATTTCTTACAATTCTCAAAGGCTTCATTGGTATGACTGTTGCGGCATTCACAAGGTTTGTCAAAGTTTTGAAGGTTCAGAAACTGTTTACAGACTGACACAGAATCAAATATACAGAGTAAGATAGATTGTACTGGTCTTGGTGTTGATGTGTGTATATTGATGGTTGAAATGAAGCCAAGAGAGTTATATTACATTACATTGCATTTAGCTGACGCATTTATACAGAGCGACTCACATTTATTATTTTTCAGGGCATCGGTTACAGTCCCTGGAGCAATGTGGGGTTAGGTGCCTTGCTCAAGGGCACCTCAGCCATGGATGCAGGTGTAGGGAGAGGTCAGGTGGGATTCGAACCTACAATCCCCAGATTGAAAGACCAACTCCCTAACCGTTAGGCCACGGCTGCCCCAGATACCTTGTTCATTCCAGGCATATGTACCATGTAAAGGAATATAGATTTTTCTGGTGGTGTTGTGGCCCATACCATGTACAGGCAGCATTGCCTGGCGACCCAGGTTCGAATCCAGCCTGGGTCATTTCCCAACCCTACCCATCTCTCTCTTCTACCCATTGTTTACCCTGTCTACTCACTTGTCCTGTTGAAATAAAGGTATAACAGTACATTTGCCATTTTGCAGATGCTGTGGGCCCTCGCAATCGACCCATCATCCAACCTTTTAATGCTCATCTCTATATCATACTATCATCTACATTGTAGATAAACACCACACACAGTAGTAGATATCTTACCTGTTTTCATTGAGCTGTCTTCACCATCACACATGGCAATTTCTTATCCACCCTGTCAAAGCCTTGTCTGTTTACATTGGAGTGTAATGCACTGTTTCTGCAGATAAGCGGATGGCTTCATTTGCCAAGTTGGCCTACCCCGGAGGTTTTTCAAACTGTTTTTCAAACTGGTTTTACATCCTGAAATGTAGCGATGAGGAAGCTGGGCTTTTACTATTTTCTGTCAACACCAGATTGTCCTAACAAGAAACATCCAAAACAAAATGGGCCTTTTTTCCTGTAATGATAACCAAACAAGCGGCGAAACGGCAACCAGGAGAATATCTACTCTATGCTAACAGCTGGCTCACTTCGGAGAACTCGCTCATGGCGGCCAAAAAACAGTGTAACAAGGTTAAACAGTGCTGTAAGAATGTACGCATTGCTTATAAACTTGCTTTTTTTAAACAGGCAGGACCAATGACTATCTTTTTCTGGGATTTTTCCTGGGACACATTCCTTGAGTGTGTATACCCAATGCTGTCCCATTGCGATGTCACCGTAAAACAGACTTATTCAAACTGTTGTCTAGGCTACTCCTTTTTAACTATCTCTGTCCATTAAGTTTTCCACTAACAGTTAATAGTCAACGGCCTTCAGTCGCCAGCCGTTTACCACAGGTGGATAGTTGGCAGCCAGCAGCCAGGATGAAAACATTTGACTACTGGAAACTAACTGGAGTTTTAATTCCACAATGAATGACATACTGTACACAGCCAACAACATAAATGTTTCCTTGCCTCTTTCTCCTCCAAAATAGCCAACAATCACACATTCCTATTTAAAACATTCACCTAGTAATATCATAGAGTGTCTTAAGACTATTTTCATCTGGATAGTTCTGTAATTGTGCATTTTCAACAGACAAGCAGTTAAATCATCGCAATCATTTCTGGAATTACAAGTCTATAATGGACACTCCCCAGACAGATACACAGAAAGGGAAAGAAAGAGAAACAAAGGGAAACAAAAAAAGATCTGTCACTGAACAGCCAGTTGACTCATTTGTGTAGTCTGTAGCATGGAGAGGGGCATTTATCATAGGAGTGCCTATTTATGAGCTCTTTGATGGCTTCAGCACGATGACTCCATGGAATGCTCCTCTGCTTGATTTTTTTCCTTCTTTCTTTCTTTTTAAGAGGCTGTGTTTAGACTGACTTTGTTTACAGTGGGGGATCGGATCGGCTTG
Organism: Engraulis encrasicolus; assembly: GCF_034702125.1. Taxonomy (NCBI): domain Eukaryota; kingdom Metazoa; phylum Chordata; class Actinopteri; order Clupeiformes; family Engraulidae; genus Engraulis; species Engraulis encrasicolus. The sequence continues at coordinate 18,467,485 of NC_085874.1, read as the reverse complement.
GCCCTAGCTCAGCCCCACACCCAGGGAAGCTGACAGGGGTGGACAAAGAGCACAATTGTCCCGGGCCCAGGGAGAGAGGGGGCCCAGAATTGAGTTGTCATTACATTGTATGTATTGGGTGAGGGGCCCTTTAAGAGGACTTTGTCCCGGGTCCGGTCAAAGCTGTCAGCGGACCTGCCCACACCACACCACACCGCTCGTGCTCGGCCCCCGCTCGTGCTGCGGCTGCTGCTGCAGCAACTGCACAGGAGACCACATAATAAGTCCAACACCGCCTGATGACACATCTGTGGCTCGATGACATCACCGTAGGAAAAGTCAGACATTTGGAGTTTATACTGATTAGGGGAAGGAGACCTGGACCTCCCATTATCTACTGTGGAGCCCACACTCTGAAACATGCTCCTTGCAGGGAAGGGGAAGGGGGTGGGGGTGGAAAGCAGTGTTGCCAGATTGGGCTGGTTCCCGCCCAATTGGGCTGCTTAGGATGGCCGTGTGCGGGTAAAAATGGCATTTTCCAGAAAAACCCGCCCAATTTTTGCCATAGAAATCAATACAATTCGGCAGGATTTTGTGTTTCTAGGCGGGTTTTGAGCATTTTTTGGGCTGGAAATCATCAGCCTCATCTGGCAACCCTGGTGGAGAGAGAGAGACGCCAATGACCAGCACATGTAGGCCTAATGGAAAAAAAAGAGAAATTGGCCTGGCCTGGCCTGGCTGGATGGATGAAATGTATCTACGTCTTAAAATAATGATAATAACAGCTTACACTCAGTGTTAGGTCTATGTAAGTTTTTGACTGTCAGTTTTTGGTAAGAGCCATGCCAATGCAAGTAGGCAAATAATAATAGTATACTTACTGTAAGGTCAAGCAGGACAGAAAGGGAAAAAAAGATAATGATGATGTACTTTTCACTACACAGACTGCTATACTATATATCAGAAGTATTATACAAAGAAGTATTACAAAGAAAGTATTTTCAAAATATTATAAGGACCTTAAAAATAATAATGATCATACAAAAAGGCCTTTATTGTACTTCCTCCGCACAGCCCAACATTCCCAGCACTTTTTTTCTATTCTTCCTACAGTATGACACACATGCACCCCTTTACCACTTGCACAGTACACACACACACACACACACACACACACACACACACACACACACACACACACACACACACACACACACACACACACACACACACACACACACACAATGCCAGTTCTCATAACATGCTGCTGTGGGCCTCACCTGCACGAGCACGAGTGGTGCATCTGCACACGAACAAACAAACAAACAAACAAACACACACACACACACACACACACACACACACACACACACACACACACACACACACACACACACACACACACACACACACACACACACACACAAATACTCACACCCACACACACACACACACAAACACACACACACACACACACACACACACAAAACACACACACACCACACACACACACACACACACAAACACACACACACACACACACACACACACACACACACACACACACACACACACACACACACACACACACACGCACGCAATGCCAGTCCTCATAACATTGCTGCGGTGGCCTGCGGTCACCTGCACGTGCATGAGTGGCGCATCTGCACACCAGCGCCGCGACGCACCGCACCACCTTCTCATGGGAACACTCAAGGAGGAAATGAGAGGCGAAGGGGAACAGGGGGGGCTCCTTAGGGGGAACACCTGCCGAGCCATACTGTACTGTACAGTCATTTCAAACAGCTGATCTGTGTGGGGCACCCCCCCTACACAGGGAAGCCGACAAAGGGGTCTCTTGTCCCGGTCCCAGAGAGAAAGGGGGCCCAGAATTGGATCCTAATTACATGTATGTAATGGGTTTGGGGCCCTTTCAGATGACCTTTTTCCCGGGCCCAGCCAAAGCTGTCAGCGGCCCTGGCCCTACACACACTCTCTTAAAACCAGTTGATTTATAGCATAATACGGGAAGATTATAATGTGGCCGAGTGGCAAGCCTTGTTGTCTAAATCCAAGCTCCAAAATTGTGGTCTTGCTAGCACATGTAAAAATGAGCCCCAAACACGAGTTTCTTGAGAAGCCTGTCTTACATCAGGTACGAGGCATTTAGTCGTTCCTGTAAACAAACACGCCCCTCGCTCTTGGGGGGGAGGGGGGGTGGGGGGGATCATGCCGAGTTTATTGTGTGTAATCAAAGTGACATTTGTTATCTTAAGGGAAAGCAATGAGAGATTTCTTTTTCATCGGCGAAAAACCACATGAGAAGCCGCTTTCAACACTCCGTGACAAACTATTCAAAACTGGACGACTGCGTTCACTCAGCTCGACTCACCCACCCAACCCCCTCCCTTATTTGTGCGGTGAGAGAATCACTACTAGACGGTGTTGTAGCCCCAACAGTGAACAGCCCATGAGCGGACAAAACCTAGACAAATACCAAGGGGGGGGGTGTTAAGCTGCACCATCAACCATCCAAACTATCCACAGTTGTCCCCAGCCGTGTTTGTTTCTTCACCCGCATTCTCCGCGCCTGCCTATCATTAGGGGAAACAATGCAGGCAAGAGGAAAACACGGCAAGGCGTTAGAGCCAAATGCTCTCAGTTATGTGAACAACAACAAAAAAATAGACAGCTGTTTGGGAATCGGTTCAGTCTCCACATGTGTCTAGCAGTGAGTACCTCAGATGACTTTGATTCGGTAGAGAGCAACACTGAACTCAGGAAGCAGACTGAAGTGACAGTCAATAGTCTTGATTACAAATTCATGTTGCACCCCACGCCCACCCTAGGCTATCTTAAGTATCAGGTTGACTTCCGTCCAATTGATCTTTCATATGTTGACAGTGACAAGATATATTTGGCCTCCCATCAATTAAGTCTTTTGTTAAAGGAACACTGTGCAGGAAATGGTCAAAAAAGGTACTGCAACTATGCTGCTCATTGAAACTGGGCCAAAAATTGCAAAATTTGATCTTCACATAAAAGTGTACTAAGTACTAAACAAATATTTTCTAGTATGGTCCAAATACAGTCCTTTTTGCAGCTAATAATGGCTATTTCTGGAAATTCAAAATGGTGGACCATGGAGAAGATCCCCCTTTTCATGTATGAAAAGTGCCATTTTTCCATTCATAATGAATACTTGGAATTTGATGGTGGTGGTAAGAATTCATAAAAAATTTAACATTAGTGAATGGGCAGCATGAATTCTGGAAATAAACAACTAAACATCTCACACAGTGTCCCTTTAACAGCACTACGCAGTTCTCAAGGTGTCTGAAGAGGAGATGCCTGCCAGATGTACAACAGTGGCATAATTTTTCCTTTCGCACTTAAAATGTTTTTCACCCAGTGCCAGCAAACATGATCATGTCCCACTGAGGTACATGAAGTCAGACATGGCAAGATTACTTTTAGATGTTCGTTTGGGGCAGTCAGTCAGAATTTGCAAGTGGGGCTTTCTGCCCAGAGACTGTGGAAGCAGTCAGGATATTCGTTGTCCGACTGTTAAAGACTCTTGAAGATGATTCATTGTTTTAAAGATATTATTTAATCTAGTCTCCCTTTTAAATGAGACATTTAGTGTGAATCAGACCACAGTCCTCTTGTTCGAGGTCAGACAGCACCATATAGGCCTAATGGACTAGCAACACTGATTGAATGGGCGATAAGTTTAAGTTTAAGATAAGTTTATGACTTAAAGGAAAAGATAAAGGTCTGCAACACTGTTCGATGCTCCCAAACAAAGCAAACAAAGCATCGAACAGCGTTGCGGGCCTTCATCTTTTCATTCAGTGATCTTCTGTTTGGTCCAGCACCTGTGCTACTGATGTGAGTGCATTCTCTGACTTTTCGATAACAGTTCATCCCCTGTGGCCCGTTCGGTTAAATTTGGCTTCTGGTTTGGCTACTATGCTGTAACAGTACAAACACTGTGATTCACACATAATTCACCTTTGATTGAAAGACTCAAAGGTCATCCAACTTACCGTATTAGGTTTCCCATGTTACTGACAGACTACCCTGGCACTTTTTTTTCAAAGGAATCCCTGTTTAAATTATGTCCAATCCAAATTTTTTGTCTATGCTGAATTATGAATTTTGGATGGGCCGTTCATGTTTGGATAAGGATTTACACCACAGACAATGCAGTGATAAATTTAGTGATGTGGACACAGCATTTGTGTTACCACATATCTGCACGATGATGACCACGCATGGCTGTACAGTGATAGGATTAGTAATAGCAGTGACACGCAACTCTGTCCAGCTGCCTATTCCCTGACCCCTTAGCAACACAGACAAAATGACAACCCTGTTCTCCCGTGTTTGCTGGATTTGATGAATTTCCTTTTAGTAAGCCGTGCTTGAGACCGTTATTCGGCCAAATTGCATGCTCCCCTCAAAGCCCGGCACGTACCGACCCCATTACATCATTTCTCCATAAACATGGAGGGACACAGGGCTGGACTGGTAATCTGGCATACAGCGCATTTTCCCGGTGGGCTGACAGTCCTCAGGGGCTGATGTCGTTGTTTCCTGTTTGTTTGTTTGTTTGTTTGTTTGTTTGTTTCCCTAGAGATTAGTGCTCAATTTAGATGGGGCGATCCATTGTGCATCTTTACTATACACGTGGTGGACGTAGCTAGTCATAATAACATAGAAAATGGCAGCTGTATGAGGAGCTGGTCTATGCTGAAAATGCCCTGGCTGTTTTACGGTCCCATTCCAACCCTGGAGGGAGGAAAATATTGAAAAAGGAAGAAAGTCTTCCTTTCTGGCCAGTAGTGGGAAGTGACCCCCCCATCTTCTCTGTAATACAGTATGTGGAGTCTGATTGCGCTCTTGGAAAACCTGATTCTGACGTTTTTTGTACCTGAAGAATATGTGATAACTTCAAGCGTTCATAGACTTCTCATGCAAGTTCATCTGTCCTATATTGGCAGCCAATCCCATACACTAGACACGTCTTCCTTTTGGGAAGCTGAGCATTTCAAAATGGGTTTAGATCATGCACATTGTATGGAACATCTTGTGTGAAAGGTGGAACTCTTCTAGAAGTCCGCTTCTGAGAAGCTTTTAAAAGGAAAATAATGACACCTAAAACCATGTGTGAATGGGTTTACGCGAACTCCGTAAACACCTTAACTGCAGCTTTTGTGTGTCTTTTCCTCGCTCGTTCATTAGAGGCAGATGGAGGCATTTATGAGTCTGGGGTTTTCAAGTGTCCCATTATTTGTCCTTTACCAAGAGTTATAAATAGTCTTTCATCCTTCACTGGCGTGTGATTGCACATTCAGATCATCCTCATCATCTCGGCCTTGTCTGATTTTTGTGTGATGACACATCACCTATAATGTTACACGTGGCATTTTAAAGTACTATGGTCCTGGCTAAGACAGCCCTGGGCTGAGTCAAGAGGGACTCTGCCCATGGGTAGATTTGCCAAATGTGAGCTTTTGTCAACAGTGCACCTTGTAAGTCAACTAATTCTACTCATCATTGCTCCTAGAGAAAAGCACCCTCTAGACTAAACGTTCTGTGCAGCTACCGTCGAGTGGCTTAAAAAGGAATTAGTTTGCTGATATGATACATAATTTGTCATAATTATAGACTGATGTAAGTTCTGTTGGGAGCCAGTAAATATAACCAGGGGCTCTGTCAGGGGCGGAGATATAGGGGTTGCAAGCAGGGCATTTGCCCCTGGGCCCAGGGCCCTCACGTATTGGTGCTGGGTGGGGTGGGGCCCAATTATGACTTTGGCAGGCCGTATAGGGGGCCCTATCAGTGTTTTGCCCTAGGACCCTGTGTACAATTGTTCTGCCTCTGGCTCTGTTATCCAGCGCTATCCGGACGGCTGTGAGTTTAGCAGCTTGAGCCTATCAGGGGAGCTTAATCTCGTGTGAGGAGTGGACAGAAGTGTTAATGTTACCTCTCAGCCATTCGTGAACACGAATGAGGTGACATTTGTGAGGCGGCGTGCAGTTTTACAAGCTCTACATGCTGCTGTGATAATTTTATTGGTTGAGCAAAGAAGAAAGTCTCAGGGAGAAAAAAGTCACACACAGGTTAGGCCTTCAAATATGAAGCAAGATTTGAAGGACAAGGGAAGGAACTAATCGGGGTGGCTCAGGGACATTTTAATGGTGAACTCAGCTGTCAACTGTAAGTGACGGAAAACATGGGCTGCTTCTCAACAGTAGTTTCTTTTAAAAAAAATGGAAATGTTTTCAAGGTTGACATTTGTTGGCACCTACCGTACAGTACGGAAGGTGGTCAGTAGTATTCGCCAGTTCCACAAATCCCAGACAGTGTATCTGACAAGGGCGATTTTTTTCAAACACTATCCAACAAGAACAAACAGACAAAACACAGACTGGTGGTTCACGTTGACCCAACTGTTTGACTTTTTGTTATGACAGTGTATAATTACTTTCAGAATGGAAATGGAAAAGGAAAGGAAAACTGAATAAAAAAAGAAGGGGGAAATTGTTTCTACAGGCCTACCACCACAATCCCGTCCTTTTCCCCCCCAAAGATTTACCCTCAGAACATCATCCCAGTTTTCTTACAGATTTTCCAGATTGTTCCTTTTGTTTCTACTCAAAGCCTTAGCCACTTCCTACTACCTGGCATGTTGGTGTTCTGTTCTGTCCTCATCACACAAAAGTAACATTACAACAATTGAGTGAGACACATTTTTTTTACAAAAGAAATGACAACATAACAATTAATTTAATGTCTCTTTCTAGCATGAATGTGTCAAGTCTGATTTATGGTTATCAAAGCTTTAACAAGCCAAGGAGGAACGCAAGACATGTTTTGCCTGTGGAGAAAAAAAAACCCTGTACATCTCCTAGTTAAAGATCAGGAACTTCCTGGACCTCCAATAAAAAAACAAACCCATCTGATGTGGTCATGATACCCAAGACACTAAAAAATGCCTCTAAAACTTCAGCTGTGAACCAGAGATACTGTACACATTGATGTTTCAACATGTGTTTAAGTATAGTCGGCCTGACATGTGGTAGGAAACCACAGACAGAAAAAATATGGTGATTTGGTGGTTGAAATAGTCGAGAGTGCAAGGCGAGAGTGCCTAGGAAAGAAATGGATAATGTGCAACTCCCCCCCCCTCACACACACACGCACACGCGCACACACACGCGCGCACACACACACACACACACACACACACACACACACACACACACACACACACACACACACACACACACTTTCTCCATCTCTCTCTCCCTCTCTCTATCTCTCTCTCTCTCTCTCTCTCTCTCTCTCTCTCTCTCTCTCTCTCTCTCTCTCTCTCTCACACACACACACACACATACACACACACACACACACACACACACACACACACAGCCAACCACCCCGTCCCTACCTCTGACCAAAAAGAACAGTGTGAACAGCCCTGTCCTTGAGTTTTGTTAGGAGCACTTTTATGTGCCATTTTACAACCCGTCAGGTATATAACCACTGCGAACTATCCACCACAAATCAGGAATATGATACACACAATATGCTCGATTGGCCCGGTGAAGTTATCACTGTAAATGTCTCACACACGCTCAGCATGTGAACCTTGAGTTTCCAGGCTTTGTTTTTTGACAACATAAAAAATGGAAACTTATAGGATAAAACACGCTGTGGCGATTTATGTGGCAGATTTGCTATTGTCAGTCTCCTGGCTGCATTCCCCCCCCCTTAAACCTTCTTTGTACTGTCAAAAGTGTTCACCATAAAGAAGCATGGTTGCTTTTATGAGCTAAAAATGAGGTGTGGATGGTAAGTGTGCGTGGAGACGGCCCAGTGAATCATGATGAAGAAGTGGTGGTCTGCACGGAGCATCTAAAGGGCGAACGCCATGTGAGGAAGGTGGCCTCTGATGTTGAGATGCTGCTGAAAGACAAAGGATGTGTCATGTCAGGGTGGTCAGCTCCCCTCTCCTATCCGCCTTTCTCTTCTCTCCTCCTCCTCCTCCTCCTCCTCCTCCACCTATCCCCCTTTCTCGCCCCCTCTCTTCTCTCCTCCTCCTGTCCTCCTCCTGTTCTCATCCTCCTCTCCCCTCCTCCTCATGTCATCCTCCACCTCCTCCTGTGTTATGCCAGTGTGTTAGGCTCCACTCTTTGCTCCTCTGCTCCTCTCTTATCTCACATCCTCTCCTCTCCTTTTCTTGACTCTTCCCTACCTCTCCTCTGCTGTCCTCCCACTCTTGTCCTCTCTTCTTCTCATTTCTGCTGCCCTCCAACAAACCCTCTACACCTCTCCCCTCCCTTCTGTTCTTCTCTTCTAGCCCCTCTCACCTCCACTCTATTCCTTCCTTCTGCTCTTCTTCTCATCTCTCCCCTTTTTCTTCTTTCATCTCTCCTCTCCTTCTCCTCTCCTGTATTCGGATCTGCCCTTATACTCTCTCCTCTGCCCTCATCTCCTCTCTCCTCAGCTGTTCTCAGCCCTCTGCTCATACTGTACCACCTTAGCTGTAAGGCTATAAGACATATAAGGCATTTGCCTGGTGGACTGTTGATGATTTTGGCCTGGTACTCCCTTCAATGTAGTGCAGGGATGTCAAACTCAGGCCCGGGGGCCAAATTTGGCCCGCGGAGCCATTTTATTTGGCCCGCGAGACCATTTCAAATGTGTATTGCAGTTGTCCCACATACACCATTAATGTATAGTGTAACACTAAATTTGTTGTGTCACAGGATGTGCAGACACATTTTAACAAAGGCAAGGCAAGGCAAGGCAAGGCAAGTTTATTTATATAGCGCATTTCATACACAGGTGCAACTCAATGTGCTTCACAAAGTTAACAAATGTAAATGAAAGGAAAACAGGGAAATGAATTAGAGTCAAAAAACATTTAAAACATTAAGATAAAACATAAGGTAAAAATAATAATAAAATAAAACATAAATAAACATAAAACCTTGAAAAACAATTCTTATTTTACTAATTTACCTGTCTCTTATTTTACCGTCTTTTCATTCAATAATTTAAGAAAGCATCTGAGAACAGCTTTGTCTTGAGTCTAGATTTAAAGCTATCAATAGTGGGTGCATTTTTTACGTCATCTGGAAGCTGGTTCCAAAGCTTTGAAGCATAGAAGCTAAAGGCTGCCTCTCCACATTTTGTTTTGACTTTTGGAATCACCAGCAAATTCTTCTCCGTTGACCTTAGTGACCTGGCCGGTGCATACAGCTGAAACATATCCAGTAGATATGTGGGTCCCATTCCATTTAATGATTTAAATACAAGTAGCATTGCCTTAAAATCAATTCTGTAGCTTACTGGGAGCCAATGCAGCAATCTTAAAATTGGAGTAATGTGGTCAAACTTCCTTGTCTTTGTAAGAACCCTTGCAGCTGCATTTTGTACCAGTTGAAGCTGTTTAATGGTCTTATTTGGGAGGCCAGTAAACAGACTGTTACAGTAATCGACTTTACTAGAAATGAAGGCATGTATTAGCTTCTCCAGATCATGTTTAGACATCAGGCCCCTAAATTTAGAGACGTTTTTTATGTGATAGAATGCAGACTCAGCCCCGCCGACAGGGGGGGACTAAAGGGCTTTTTGTCCCGGGCCCTGGGAATTCTGGAATAGAGGGGGAACCATAACTGGGCCCCAATGACGTTGGGCTCAATTGTGATAAGTTCACTTCAAAATGTGTTGTTTTTTAGGGTAGAAAAGTGCTTTATTTGCATTCAAACAATTACTTAGGCCTATAGATGTTTGTCTTCATTGCCCTTGAAAAAACGGCCAATAACCCCCTATCACCCCTATTCCAAAATGGTTTGGTCTTTCTAGAAAAAAAGACGACAGCATTCGATAAGTGGTTGGTGTGCGCGAGCCAGTTAGTAAACATGCACAAGTCAGGAGCGCAGAAAAAGAGGGAACATCGAAAAAGAGAGGAAGAAGCCAAAAGACTGAGGGGTTCTCTGGCTAAATAGTTCAGGAAAGACTGGGCTGATGTAGCGGGCACCAGTAAAAGCAGCTGTGCAGTAGATCCAGGTAAGACACGGCAAACTTTTTCCAGCCCCGTCGTCAAGTAGCCTAACAGGCACAGGAGGCCGTGAGCAAGACACACGGGATTCAGTAGGGTGACATAAGGTAAAGTGGGCCGCTTTTTGGTAGATCGCTTGGGAAAATAACAAAATAACATCTATACATTTTAAATTTACATATATAATTAATAGCTACTATATTCCATCTTTTTGTGTTGGAATTATATTATAAAGCATAATTATTTAAACCCGCGGCGGATTTCCAGATGTTCGATAGGAGACCGTTATCAACATTCATATCAGATTCCCTATCCAACGTTAGGAGAGCAAGGAAAGAGCTCGTCTTCTATTCATTTTACATATATGAATGGACAAAGCATTTTCTCTTTCTAGAAAAAAAGACGACAGCATTCGATAAGTGGTTGGTGTGCGCGAGCCAGTTAGTAAACATGCACAAGTCAGGAGCGCAGAAAAAGAGGGAACATCGAAAAAGAGAGGAAGAAGCCAAAAGACTGAGGGGTTCTCTGGCTAAATAGTTCAGGAAAGACTGGGCTGATGTAGCGGGCACCAGTAAAAGCAGCTGTGCAGTAGATCCAGGTAAGACACGGCAAACTTTTTCCAGCCCCGTCGTCAAGTAGCCTAACAGGCACAGGAGGCCGTGAGCAAGACACACGGGATTCAGTAGGGTGACATAAGGTAAAGTGGGCCGCTTTTTGGTAGATCGCTTGGGAAAATAACAAAATAACATCTATACATTTTAAATTTACATATATAATTAATAGCTACTATATTCCATCTTTTTGTGTTGGAATTATATTATAAAGCATAATTATTTAAACCCGCGGCGGATTTCCAGATGTTCGATAGGAGACCGTTATCAACATTCATATCAGATTCCCTATCCAACGTTAGGAGAGCAAGGAAAGAGCTCGTCTTCTATTCATTTTACATATATGAATGGACAAAGCATTTTGTGTATGTTTTCACATCATTTAATGACACAACACCATCGATTAGGCTACGTTGCGAGTGACAGTTGTCGTTACGTTGCCTAGTCACCGCATTCGAATAGGCAGTGGATCCGCGCTTGGTGTGGTCACTTCTGATTAATCAGCTGGATGCGCATCGCGGATTGTAGGCAGAAACCCGCGTCCGGTGTGATCGCGCCCTAAGAATTGAATGTAGGCTAACGAATGGGTTATAACGGTGTCGTTTTGGGGTAACCTGTAACTTTCGTTTCTGATTGCGGTGAACTTGACACTCGCAAGATGAATGTGCTCCGCCTTGTTCCCCTCTCTGGAAGTTCAGCGGACATACGCGTCCTTGACATGATTCCCCTTGGTCAAGTGAAAATGGTCGATGTGATGAAAAATGTGCTATTGAGCTAAAGTAATAGGCTACAATAGCGTGGATTTTATTGTGATAGGATTTTGAAAACCATAACTTCACTCAGTCCATATCCGTAAGGTTGTTAATAAGTCAGTGTGTAAATGTTTTGAAAGGCTTGTGAAGAACATCATCTGCGAAATGATTCCACCTACGCTTGACTGTCACCAGTTTGCCTACAGACAGAACAGATCAACTGATGATGCCATCACCAGCGCACTGCACACCTCCCTAACACACCTGGAGAAAAAAGACACCTATGTAAGGATGCTGTTTGTGGACTACAGTTCAGCCTTTAACACCATTGTCCCCAGCATACTCGACGACAAACTCCGGAGTCTAGGAATTCACAGTGCCCTTTGCAGCTGGATACTAGACTTCCTCTCAGCACGGAAACAGGTGGTGAGAATGGGCTCCATCACATCATCCTCCTTGACCATCAGCACGGGAGCTCCGCAAGGTTGCGTTCTGAGCCCTCTCCTCTACTCTCTATATACGCATGACTGTGTGGCTATACACAACAACAACACCATCATCAAGTTTGCAGATGATACCACTGTTATCGGTTTAATCTCAAACAACGATGAAACAGCCTACAGGGAAGAAATAAATAACCTCATGGAGTGGTGTAGAGGAAACAACTTGTCTCTGAATGTGTCCAAGACAAAAGAATTAATAGTTGACTTCAGGAGGAAAGAACACCAGTTTGAAACCATTAACATCAACGGTGAGACAGTGGAGAGGGTGAGAGACTTTAAATTCCTTGGCGTTACCATCTCAGAGGACCTCACCTGGGACAGTCACACACAACGCATTGTTAAAAAAAGCCAGCAACGTCTGTACCACCTCAGACGACTGAGAAAGTTTAGGATGAGACCCAAGATCCTGAGGTCATTTTACAGAGGCACCGTTGAGAGCATTCTGACGGGGACCATTACTGCATGGTATGGGAACTGCTCTCAAGCCAACAGGAGAGCTCTTCAGAGGGTTGTGCGTACAGCTCAGAATATATGCGGCTGTGACTTACCCTCCATACTGGAACTATTTGAGGGAAGGAGCATCAGGAAGGCAAAGAAAATCTTGGCTGATCCTAGTCACCCCAACCATGAACTGTTTACTATGTTACCATCTGGGAAACGGTACAGAAGCCTGAAATCTCATACTACCAGACTCCAAAGTAGTTTCTTCCACCAAGCAATAAGATTACTGAATTCATGCTGAAGACAACAAGGCACTTTCTTTGCACTTTTTCCCCCCCCCCCCCCCCCTCTTTTTTATTATTTTTTTATTTTTATTTTTTAAATCTTTTTGAGGACACAAGAAAAACACAACAATTTTTACTCTTTATAGGCTTCAAACCTATAATAAGACGTAATAAACTAATCTTGAATCTTGAATCTTGAATCTTGAATCTTGAAAGTTTTTGTTTATCCGTTATAAATGGGCTTGTCATCCCGACGTGGTGTGTTTTGGAGCTGCACAAGGGAATTACGTGGTTGTGGTTGGGCGTTTGACTATTTTGTGTAGGGACCGTCAGGGATGAGGGGGTGGGGGGCTTTTTTGGTGTTGGGAGGGGGGGCCCATTGAGAAAAAATTGTCCCGGGCCCAGCCAAACCTGTCAGCGGCCCTGTGCAGACTTAGTAATAGCTTTCATGTGACTGTTGAAATTTAGGTCACTGTCAATGAGGACCCCAAGATTTTTAACTGTTTCCCTTGGTTTCAGTCCCTTCGTTTCAAGGATAGTAGCAATCTTTTGTCTCTCCTCTCTTTTCCCAAATATAATTACTTCAGTTTTATCTGTCTGCTGAAGTCCAACTGCAAATTGTCGCTCAAAACGCCACTAGTCGCCCAAAACGCTTTTGTCTCTTCTGGTGGTCCGCGACAGAGCTCAGGTGGTCCGCGAGTGGATTTCTACTTTTCCAAGATGAGCTAGAAGTAGGCTATATTTGTAACACAATTACAAAGTTAAACACATGGAAAGCCTTATTTTCACCACAATAATACGGGCTTGTAATGTAAATAAAAAGTACGTGATCTGCATTGAAATTAGCCATGTCAAATTAACACCCCTCAAATGTCAATTGAGTTGACACATGGTCCCTGAACACTTTTTGGGGGACAAAAAGTGGTCTTATTTGGGAGGCCAGTAAACAGACTGTTACAGTAATCGACTTTACTAGAAATGAAGGCATGTATTAGCTTCTCCAGATCATGTTTAGACATCAGGCCCCTAAATTTAGAGACGTTTTTTATGTGATAGAATGCAGACTTAGTAATAGCTTTCATGTGACTGTTGAAATTTAGGTCACTGTCAATGAGCGACCCCCAAGATTTTAACTGTTTCCCTTGGTTTCAGTCCCTTCGTTTCAAGGATAGTAGCAATCTTTTGTCTCTCCTCTCTTTTCCCAAATATAATTACTTCAGTTTTATATGTCTGCTGAAGTCCAACTGCAAATTGTCGCTCAAACAACAACAACAAACAACAACAAACAAAGATGATGGCAAAGAATGTATGTGTATGTGCACTATTTTAGTCCATTTAAAAAAAATAATTGTTGAGTTCGGCCCGCGACTTCGTTCCAGATTTTGTTTTTGGCCCTCGGTCAATTTGAGTTTGACACCCCTGATGTAGTGGTACCAGTCCTCATACCTCTACAGCAAATCTCTCCTAGTCAGATTTAATTATTCATTTTGGCTGTAGAAGACAAAAAAAGTTCTCACAGGCTCCATTGTCACTCTCATTGCCTGGCGGATTGGCCTGATTTTTCTCCCAGTCCAGCCATGTGTACACAGCACTTCTCCACTGCCATCCCCCCTTTCATCTCTTCTCCTCTTCTCTGCCGTCGTCTCATCTCCAACCCCTACCCCTCTTTCCTTTCTTCCTCTACTCCTCGCACAATCTTTTTAAAAAGTATTTTTTGGGGGTTTTCAAGCCTTTATTATGAGACAGGATAGTGAAGGACAGACAGGAAGTGAGTTGGGAGAGAGAGACGGGGAAGGCCTGGCAAAGGACCCGGACCGGGAATCGAACCCGGGTCGGCTGCCTAGTAAAGGAGTGCTCCATGCCTCCATGCACAATCTTTTCGGTCTTCCACCCCTCACTTATCATCTCCTGTCTCTACTGCAGTGTTTCTCAAACTTTTTCAGACCGAGGACCACTTTGTCCCCCAAAAAGTGTTCAGGGACCATGTGTCAACTCAATTGACATTTGAGGGGTGTTAATTTGACACGGCTAATTTCAATGCAGATCACGTACTTTTTATTTACATTACAAGCCTGTATTATAGTGGTGAAAATAAGACTTTCCATGTGTTTAACTTTGTAATTGTGTTACAAATATAGCCTACTTCTAGCTCGTCTTGGAAAGAGCTCTGTCGCGGACCACCAGTGGTCCCCGGACCACACTTTGAGAAACACTGCTCTACTGTTTACTGTATTCTTACAGTATGTGATTACTACTTCTATTTCACATGGTCTCCTCACTTCAGCTTCTCTCTGATCTCCTTGCCCCTCTACTCCTTTAACTCATCTCCCCTAGTGTCCTCTCTTCTCAATTGTGCTCCTCTCCTCTTCTAATGGCACAAATAGACAAGACACACGACTTGAGTGACTCCGGCGACGGAAGTAATTGACTTTGTATTGAGTCGCTGGCGATAGAAGAGACAAAAGCGTTTTGGGCGACTAGTGGCGTTTTGAGCGACAATTTGCAGTTGGACTTCAGCAGACATTATGCAAATGAGCTATGACAGGTGACCGCCAAGGTGACAGCTACCACAGCCAATTGGAAAGTCGGAATGCTTGCATTCTGCGTTTAACAGGCATACTCTGTCGCTTCTACTGTATGTCGCATACCTTTCTTGCTACACAGTCCAGCGATTTTCTGAACCTTCATTTTGTTGCCGCCAGTGTTTTCCCCTGGTAATAGCTCTGCCTTTTCCTTCCGTTAGCTCCTCTCCTGCCTCCTCTTGTCTTCTGCTACCCTCTCCTCCCCCTCTGCTCTCCTCTCCTCCTCTTCCATCTCTTCTCTCCACACATCTCTTCCTGAGTTCCTCTCCTGTCTCCTGATTGCCTCCACTCTTATCTCCTCTCCTCCTTTCTTCTCCTCCATGCCCAGTGTTTCTCCTCTCTTCTTTGTTCCTCTCAATCTCCTCCCCTCTCCCCTCCCTCTTCTCTCCTCCCCTGCTCTCATCTCCCTCTCTCCCTTCCTCCTCTCCTTCAAATCACATCTCCTCTCCACTCCTCTTTCTCCTCTTGTCCTCCCCACCCTCTCCTCCTCCTCCTCTCCTCCTCTCCCCCCCTCCTCCCTTCTCCACCTCTTCTTCCTCTCCTCTTCCTCCTGTCCTTCTCTCCCTCCCCTCCTCCCTTCGCCACCTCTTCTTCTTCCTCTTCCTTCCCACCCTCTCCTCCTCCTCCTGTCCTCCTCTCCCTCTCCTCCTCCCCTCACCATCTCTTCTTCTTCTCCTGTCCTCCTCTCTCCTCCTGTCCTCCTCACTCTCCCTTCTCCACCTCTTCTTCTTCCTCCTCTCCTCCTGTCCTCCTCTCTCTCCACTCCTCTCCCTCCACTCCTCCTTCTCCTCCCTTCTCCACCTCTTCTTCCTCTCCTCTCTCCTGCTGTCCTCTGTGCCCTGCCTGTGCAGTGTGAGCTGTGCTGTGCTGTGCTGTGCCGTGAGCATCAGGCAGCTGACTCTAATTACAGTGGTAAGTGATCCCGATCCTGCAGGATCTCCGTGCCATGGAGCCGGGCGAGCGAGCGGGAGCAAATCCACTGACTTTACATTTTCTGCGTCGAGAGTGGACATGATGTCAGTGGAAATATTTACTTTTTTAATGAATAGGCTGCCCTAGGACAAGACCCCCTCCTTCCCTTCACTCCCCCCGACCCCCTCACCTTCCCTTCCTTCACTTCCCTCTCTTCCCCTCCCCTTGTATTTCCCCTCCTCCTCTGCCCTTCCATCCTCTCCAAACTCCCAACTCACCAACATCACCAGTCTCTCTCTCTCGCCGTCTCTCTCTCTCCCTCCCTCTCTCTCTCTCTCTCTCTCTCTCTCTCTCTCTCTCTCTCCTCTCTCTCTCTCCTCTCCTCTCTCTCTCTCTCTCTCTCTCTCTCTCTCTCTCTCTCTCTCTCTCTCTCTCTCTCTCTCTCTCTCTCTCTCTCTCTCTCTCTCTCTCCCCAATGGGCCTTCAACTCCCCTTGCTTACTGAAATACAGCAAAGCAGAGAGCACTGCCTTTGCGTTTGTTTCTCTTTCTATCTCTCTTTCATTTTTCCCCCCTCTCCCTTCCTTCTATATGTGAGTATGGGTGTGTGTGTGTGTGTGTGTGTGTGTGTGTGTGTGTGTGTGTGTGTGTGTGTGTGTGTGTGTGTGTGTGTGTGTGTGTGTGTCTGTGTGTGTGTCTGTGTGTGTGTGAGAGAGAGACAGAGACAGAGACAGAGACAGAGACAGAGACAGAGACAGAGACAGACAAAGAAAACATCTTCATAAATTTCATTCATTATGTGCAGGAGCGAAATAACAAACACGTCTTGTCAGCATGCTAAATTTCTTCCCCCCGACATATTTCCCTCCGGTCAACATTCTAAACCAAATGTGTCCCATTGTCTGAAATAACTGCCCACCCCTGCTACAGCCATTGTGGACACTGGGGGCTGATTGGCGACCCTGTCTGAATCACATCTTTATACAATACTGTAACAGTCCTGTGGAGAATACACTAGTTAAAATTCACCCTCCTCTGTATCTTACACTATATAACAGGGATGGTGAACCTATGTCTCGAGGGCCATTTGCGGCCCTTGAGGCTGTTTTATCCGGTCCCCGATGTAATTTTAATGTTATGCAGCTTCACATAAAATATGACATATTTTGTAAAGGAATCTTAGAAATTACATTTGCAATACAAGTGGGCTACGTTATATTCAGGGGCCCTAGAGAAGGTGGGGTCTGTTTTACATGTGGCTGCCTTCAATATAGGTCTGAAGTGCAGGGGGAATTCCCTCGGAGGACTTTTACGACCCTCGGATGAATTTGAAGTGGCCCCTCGATTGAAAAAGTTTCCCCACCCCTGCTATGTAACATGTAGGGCTCCATTGAAACTCACTAAAGTCAACTCTGTTTATACATCTCAACTTCACAGCTGTGTCTGTCATCTGGGCCTGTCAAATTCACATCTGTGTGTGTCGTCTATCTTGTTGTCACTACTGCTTTTTTATTGTGGGATTTTTTTTGCTCTTTAAAGTCCTGTTTTATTCACTCTCGTGTTTGTTTTAACCGGTGACTCTATTACCGGACATTTTATTGACATATTATTTTGTCCTGGGTTTTTGGGTTCACTAGAAAAGGTGTTGAATGTACACTTTCTTTTTTTTTACAAACTCTGGCATATTGAGTGTTCTGTCCCGGATGCCACCAGAAATGTTGGGCCCCATGAAATATTTGAATTTTGGGCCCCCTTCAGGGCCCCTTTCAGTGCTGGCAAGGCTTGGGCCCTTAGAATCTGTAACAACTTCCCCCCCCTAGCGGTACCCAGTGGGGGTATAAAAAGCATTAAACTCTTTACAAATCTGGAATTGAATTCTGCCAGCCCTGTGATTTTCAATAGCAACACAAAAATGAACAAGTATTTGAACAACATGAAAAGCCATTGATGAACAGACTACGTAATAGCCAAGTGATTGTATCCCTTACCCTGCACTGTCTTTACAGATACAATAGATGACATGACACAACAGCAGGTACCTTGCAGAAAGAGGCTGATGTCAAAGCTATTCACTTAATCAGACTACTTTCTTCTCTACTCTTCTTTCCATTTCTTATTGTTTTCAGATTCACCAGGAAGACTCAGGACCATGGCCGCAGCCAGAAATTTGAAATAAGGGAGGTCCATAGTGCACGCGCAGCGCGTCAGACATTTTTTAAAGGTGCACTGTGTAGGATGTTGCCTGGAGTATCTATTGTAACTATGTTGCTCATTGAACCTATGCTGTCTTTTGCCAATGTTGGTCTTTTAATGAATATTTGCTAAATAATGAACTAATATTTACTAGTGTGACGACAGTTTACAGTATGTTTTGCAGCTGGAAAGATTTCTGGAAATTCAAAATGGCGGACAATGGAGAAGATCCCCTTTTTCATGTATGAAAAATATTATTTTCTCTAAAAATAAGGGAGGTCCGGACTTCCCTTACCTCATATGTGGCTACGGCCATGCTCAGGACTCCATCTCTGCTGTTCAGTCACCCAGTGACATCAGAGCAGATTTGGGGATTACCATTGTCCTTCTCTCTCTTGAATGACTGTGTAGAAGACTCAGCACCTCTGTGTCAATGCCAATAGGCCCGAATGTGAGCCCAGTGCTTAAGTCATCCGCTCTTTAAATATGAGACGTCTGAGTCATACTCCTTTATTTTTTGATAGATGTTGCACGTGCCAAATTCTCATTGCCCTGAGTACCTGTACCCTTTTGCTTAAACAAAATAAATTTCCTGGATAATTATCTCTATCTTTGCTCTTCGCTCTATCTTATCTTAGCTGGAAGTCACACTTTTTTTGTTAGGATGCATTTACGTTGGCTTCTGCTCAGATTTTGTTGTGTGCACTCAGTAAAATGAGACAAAGGAGTCGAAACAGCCACAGAAAGGGAGAGCAATTAACAGACTCTTTCAGCATTTGGTTTCATTGGGTGTTTTTGAAACGTGAATTGCATTAGTTAAGTATATTGTGCATTTTCTTGGCAGTCAAACAGGGGCGTTTAAAAGATTAGCTCAAATAATAATCTATTCATGGCTCCCATTCAGGAGACCGGTAGCCCTTCAATGTTTAGTGTTTTTGGCACAATTTGTGAAAATAAGCAATGGCAGTGATTCCATCTGTAACAATTCCAAAAGTATACATTGTCAACCGTGGAATTCAAAAAGGCTTATTTTTTTAAGAACTAGAAAATGTCGATTGTTGCCATACATTGTTATGACGCCAAGGCTACCCACACAACTGAATCAAGCAGTGATCTCAGTTGACCTCTGTTCATCACAGACAGACACATATGGCAGCAAGAACGGAGACAAGGAGAGGTATAGAAGGAAGCCACCCACACAGTCAGCACGGCATGGGCCAACAGCAGCAGGAGATGGTATCGTAACGTGCTGAGGACTTTGCAGTGAAGCGCTCTCAGAGGGAAAGTTCATCAAGGCCTAAGGTATGTAAAAAGCCAACTCTTCCAGTTACATCATCCTGTCTTACAGCTGTTAAATCATGTGCAGACTTGCACTTCTTAAATTTATTACATGAGATTAGTAACTCACCGACATTCGCGTTCAGACCCCCCCCCCCTCTAAATACACACGCATGCACGCACGCACGCACGCACACACGCACGCACGCACGCACACACACACAAGCACACACACACATTTATCACATTTCCAATGTTATTCCTGTGAGAGGTGTAAATTGTGTTGAACGGTAGAACGCAAACATTCGAAGTTGCCAAAAGTGAAGCAGAGATGTTAAGATGTTGAAGGCATGCGGCTTGAAAGAGAGGAGACACAACTATCCCAATCCCACAGCTGCTGCAGCCACATGGCTATTGGCTGAAGTCAAATGGGTCCCTTATATACACGTAGGTAGGTATATTTCAGTAATATTTCAGAGTAATTCAGTATCTGCATGGAATCAAATTTGAGTTCCCCTTGGTCCTGCAGTGGTGCATTGTTCTGTGGGTATGGCCAAGACTCGTAGGACAAATCTAATGGACCAAAGATCGACACAAGGTCCTTTGAGAACAGTGGGAATTGTACTATCATTATAAATGAATGTGATGGGAGGCTGAATTGTATTGTTTTATTTCTGCACGCACCCCTGCCCCCAAACCCTTTGATGTTCATGGATCTTGCTTGTGCTCTCTTGGGGAACAAAAAAACAGAGCTTGGCAGAGGTGTCCAACAAGTACAGCCAATAAACACTTTGCTTTGGGACCAGAGGAGGGACGAGGACGTATAATTCAATTCTCTGTTGCACATTTTTATCATTATTCGCAACCTTTTTGTCGGAATCTTGGAAGGCCTCATGGTGTGTTGGTGTGTCCATAGCCGAGTCTAATTGATAGATCCACACAGCTGCCAATGCGGTTCGCCGATGACTTTGAGCAGAAATCAATTGGGCAGCGTATTTGGATGATCAGGAAGGCTGCAGGAAGATTTTAGATTATGTCTTTTCCTACATTGTTTTCCAAGAATCCATCTGTCATTTCCTTTTTTTTTTCTTTTTAAGGTAAATTCTTTTTTCCTCTTGC
The DNA here is from genome assembly GCF_034702125.1 of Engraulis encrasicolus. Classification (NCBI taxonomy): domain Eukaryota; kingdom Metazoa; phylum Chordata; class Actinopteri; order Clupeiformes; family Engraulidae; genus Engraulis; species Engraulis encrasicolus. The sequence goes on along the minus strand of NC_085874.1, from coordinate 18,446,754 downwards.
AGAATGGAAAAAATGTTTGAAACTACCTCTCAGCGTTCACATTCTGTTGCATTTCCAACTATCACTTTTAAAAGGATGTCATTTAATATTGATGTTTGTTTTTATGACACGTTTTTTTAGGAGGCACTCGCTTGAGGGACATTCCACCAGATGAATCACATGCCTGGATTGTCAGTTTAGAGATACAAAAATCCCCTCTACCTTCCACTCTACATCTACGGTTTTTTTAAAAGTTTGTGACAGCTGTTTTACTTGTTAAAATACCATATGACTTTGTTTTGTGAGAAAGACTACATCATCTTACTCATGGACGGAATTCCCTTGTCATTTTACAGCGATTTCCTGTCCTCTTTATAATTCCACCTACCAAACAACTTGTCCGTAAATGTCCAGTCTGTGACCAGTCCATGTGAGCAGAGCCTATTCGGCCACTGGAGGACTCTGAATCAGTCAATATTTACGTTTCCCTAAGAGCTATCACAAAACACAAACGTTTCACATGCCTTTTCAATGACACTGCAATATAGTTTACTTTTACTCAATTTTTTTTAAGTAATTACTTAATTTCCATCTAGTGTCCAAAAAAAACAGCTAGTTGTACAGTTATACAAACACAAAAACACAAAAATGAAGGTGCAAATAGAGTGCTATATTACTCCTACTCTAGTGTCTTGCACATAAAAAAAGTGAAAGCCCATTGGGAAACTCCAACTCCCTTTGTCATTGTGACACAGCACTCCACAGCACACAAGTGAACACTGCACACAACGAAATTGCATTTTATGCCTCACCCGTGCAAGGGGGCAGCCCTCAGTGGCGCCCCATGGGGAGCAGTGCGGTGGGACGGTACCATGCTCAGGGTACCTCAGTCATGGAGGAGGATGGGGGAGAGCACTGGTTGATTACTCCCCCCACCAACCTGGCGGGTCGGGAGTCGAACCGGCAACCTCTGGGATGCAAGTCTGACACCCTAACCGCTCACCCATGACTGCCCAGTAGAACAGACCATGTGCGATACCATATTGTACTCCGAAGACACTCTATAGGGTGATCTAGAGGGCAAGAGGGCACTTGGTGCAAAATAGGGCCTGGGCCCTTGTGGCTTAAAGGGGCCCCCCTCATAATTAGAACTGACTCACCGGTGGGCCCCGCAGCCCTATTTTCAAAGATGTAAAAAAAAAAAAAGTTTCTTTAAAACAAAAAAAAAAAACATTTCTGAAAATAGGGGCCCACGAGGGTACGGGGCCCAACGGGAAATGCTCAGTATGCCAGATGGCCAGTTCAGCCCTGCCTACCTAGACAATAGGCCTACTTACATTTCTGTGTATGCTATGAGGTCATTCTTTCTGTTGTATCGTCGTATTGAGACACCTTTGTAGTAGTTAAAAAGCAGGCACACTATGGTAAAACACTGCTAGACTGTACACAAACAGACCAGTAGGAAAGGATGAAAATCAGATTGGACAAAGCAGGATGTTTTCCTGTGGTTCTACCGGGAACTGCATGAATGAACATTTTCCCACCGCGAAATAACATCTAACCCAGACCTAAAAGTAGAAACTGGAAAAGGGGAAAAAGTAGCTACCTGTGAAAAACTTCAAAATGGCTTGGTGCCACTGACAACACCCAGAAAGCCTGCTGGTATTATTGGATTGGTCACAATAACACAGGATTTTCCCTACATAAATGGATTTTCAATTTGGTGTACACGAGTAGCTAAATGTTTATGAATGGCGAACTACAGCGAAATGGATTGACAAGTGCAACGCGGCTAACAGATTCCCCATGTGGAATCATAAGAGTTTGTGTTCCTCTAAAATAAATGAAGCGAAATGTATACAATGTATTGAGACACATTTGACGAAGACACAGCAAAGCCACTATTCTCATTCCATGCTCCGTTGCCAGGTCACCTACTTCTATACTTATCAAATAAAACACTGCTATTTGCTTCGCTTGGCCGCAGAAATGACTTGCTGGCCAAAAACAGTGGTTTCACATTTCGCGCATCATTTAAACATATGTGTGTTTATTTAACTTTTTAAAAAACGCACGGGTAGCCTATCAGTCAACCCCTGGCCTCAATTACTGACTGTCTGTCACACATAAAGTACGCACAAGGACAAAAAATAATTTATATTCATTCAGGGATACAAGGTATAAGGTTACTAAGATTTATATTGTGTATGTGTATGTATATTTTTTGTATATTGATATATTTGTCAGTGGTTGTTGTCATTAGTGTTGCTGTCATCTATCAGGACATTCAATATGACTGTCATCATGACGTGTTTTTTTTTCTTCATGAAACAGAATTGATTGGTGTGGTTTTGAGAGACCAAGCCAACCAGCAGTAGCCTACAAGAACGCAACTACGTAAGTGTGTTATTTTTCCTCTCCTCACTCTTGTCTGCTTGGGTTGAATAATATCTACTATGAGCCACTAATCACCGTCTTGAGAGCGGTATCATGTTACCAAGCCAGCCATGTTGACAGGGCCGGTTCTAGTCAGTCTGGTGCCCTAGGCGAACACCCCCTTTCCTTTTCGTGCATTTAGAAATTGCCATCTGTAAACACAGCATTGTATGTTTGATCAAGCACAGCTTGTCTGGTACCTACAGTACACTGAGTGCTGATGAATAATCATTGTAAATGTAAAGTTCAATGCTTTATTTCTTTTGACGTTCTACATAATTCTGTGGAGCTTCCGAGTGCAGCCAACAAAGTTGGCGCCCTAGGCGTCTGCCTTGTCTGCCTATGCCTGCCTATGCCTTGCGCCTGCCCAGCCATGTTGATCCCTCCTCGGTCCTGAGGATTCCTGCTTCCCTCTGCTTCTGAAGAACCAGCCAAGGGTGGATTACTGCACGGGCCTACCGGGCCCAGGCCCAGGGGCCCAAGAGCCAAGGGGGCCCTGCAGCTCAGGCCTCTATATTTTCTTTCTCATAGGTCGTTAAAATTGCACTTTTTAACAACTGTATTTTCACATTTTCTTGGGGGACAAATCCCAGGAACCCCCAACAATATAGACAGGCACGCCAACAGCTTTTGCTGGGCCCAGGACAAAATCATCTGAAAGGACCCCCTACCAAATAAATGCAATGTAACGGGGATCCAATTCTGGGCCCCCTATCTCCCTGGGCCCGGGACAACAAACCTGTTGGTCCCCCTTGTCGGCGGGCCTGAATATAGGGTCTACAACATCTGGCCTACACTGTTTTTTTTCTGTAAACCAACGATGCTCATGGAAAGGAGGGGCCTTCCTTGTTGTCTGGCCCAGGGGCCCATGAAGTCATAATCCGTCCCTGGAACCAGCGCACGCTCTCCATGATGGACAGCAGGCTTCTGTCCACTGGAGACGTGGCCTTAGCAGGGGGGCAACTCTGGTGGCTGAGGTCGTCTGGGTGGGATAATTGAATTTTCAGAAGCTCGGTGGAAATCATTTTAAATTGTAGCTGCTGGCTGCAGAATTAGCTGAACACGAGGAGGAAGTGGGATAGGGTTTGCCAGTGCTGGATTAAGATGGCGTGGGGGTATGGTCGTAACTATTGAGGACACAGAGGTCATGTCCTCAGTATTTATCGATATAGGCCTATAATCAATAATGATAAATTTAGTCTGTATACGTCACCATTTATCCTCAAGCCAGTGACTAATGAAAACAAACTTAAGAGTTTGACCGAAGTGTTTGAAGCATTCTAAATGTACAGCATGCTTACAGCACACAGTATTTGACCCCGGTATTTGGAAATGTCTGGTTACGGCCCTGCGTTGGGGCCCTAGATTACAGATTGATGTGCTGCTCTATTCGTTTTTTTCAGTGATGCAAAATAAATAACCTATTTTTTTTGTTTGTTTGTTTATTGTCAATGCTCTTATCAGCTGTGTGATTTAATCTAATGTAATCAAATTATTTCAAATTCAAATTAATCAAATGAATAGGCCTATACTGACAAAACAAACATAAGAGAAATCTTATAAGGCAGATACACCCCTTAGAAAGCAAAGTACAGTGTCTCAGACAGTCTGCCAAAGACACATGCAATCAGTGGCCCTATCATCAGTCAATGACTATGATCTACCCACAACTATAGATGGTATCATCCAATCACAGCATTAATCAAACAGGTTAGAACCATGGAATCGGAACCACCAACTAAGATTAGAGGGATTATCTTGACAAGTTAATATAATATTTTTGTACCGACAAATTACATGTCAGCTGACAGAGAAATGATACAGGACTGTAAATTGATATTACTCAAAAACAGAGCTCATTTCTGAAGTTAGAGCAAACGTTTGCAGTGTAGCAGGCAATTGTGTGTACATGTGAAGACATGCTTTAACCCATTTTAGCCTGATGCTGCATATACATTGTTTGACCTTTGGCGCCTTGAGCGACATATACGCTACATTCAGGCTCTTCAGGATTTTAGGGTTTTTTCTTTTTAGGGTTGGGACTCGATTACATTTTTTAATCGAATTAATCTATAAGCTTTGAAATGAATTACTCAAATTAATAAAATTTTAATCGCATTTAAATATCTGACTTGAGAACAGTGAAAAATATTTTTTTCACATGGATTTTGAATAATTACAATAATATTGTGAATTTTTAAAACAAGAGAGAACTCTTCTCAATTTCTGCAGGCTGTTCACCATCAGGCCTAATACTGACCTCCACTGTTCTAGTCCAGAACTATGTAGCTATATTATACTGCGATTAAAATAAGTTTTTTTTTTAATTGCGTTAATTAATTAATCGAAATTAATGCGTTAATGTCCCAGCTCTAATTTTTTAATAAGAAAATGTGGATATGTTAGAGCCAAATAAATCCTAACGCAAAATGAGGGTCCTAGCTTTCAAATGCAATTCATTTCAAGTTTTTATGTGCTTCAGAGGCTGAGATATTCAGGTTTTAATAGGTATAGGTAGAGGACACCTTTTTCCAAAAAGGGCATTCAGCAGGCGTTTTCTACAGGTGCCTTAGGCTAAAATAGGTCAAGGTAAAGGTCACTTAAACTTTCAACTCTCAAAACGTTCAAGACTTTCCTCTTTATAGCCCTCACTACAATCAGAATGTTGTTTTAAAATGATGATATCTTCCACCACAAAGAACTATCACCCACAATTTTCTCATGATAACATCTTCCACCACAAAGAACTATCACCCACACTTTTCTCACATGCCGTGGGATACAGTCTTTCCTTTTCCAATACCCTTTAGGCGAAACTGCCCTCTCACAAGTGCACAAGCTTAGTGGTAATCTCCAAGTTATATAGCCTAGCTACATGGCAAGTTATTTTAACAAATAAGTTCCTATAAGTATGATACACAGAGGCGCATCTTGTCACCAGACAAGGTAGACAGCCGCGTGGGGCCGCCAAGCTCCTAGATAGTGAATAACAGCCCATACTGTACTACAATAGTGATGATTTTGGTTCAAATGTTCATTCTTTTGCATTTTCGCTTGGGGCCCCACCTGACCCTAGAATCGCCTCTGATGGTACATATACTCCAACATGCGATTCCTCCCTCTTGTGGCATGTGAAATGCACCTTCACCAGCATACATTCTCTTCACACGTACCCGTACTGTAGGGTTTCCTTGTTCCACGTGTTCTAGATGTACATTCTACATCTGCCCCGCAGACTTCAATTTGCATATAGATTTGTTTCCTATACCAAAGCTTGAGGCTTCTCCCGGGTGGTGGTGTCAACACTCTCTGCACCAGTCCCATCCAATCTGCCGAATTCTTTCCTCCCACTTTTCAGTATCTTTTTCACAGGCCCATTGGATGAAAAGTTGTGTTTTCATTTTTTCCCCCCACCACATGGAGGAACCTGGAAAAAAAAGAAAAGCGAGGCATCTATCAACAAGTGGAAGTTAAGCCCCTCGACACATCCGTCAGAAGAACGTTCCGGATCGTGATGCCGAGCCAACTCAGTAATTCCCCCCATATGTCATACAGTGGCAGATCAGAACACTGGGGATTAAATGGCTACTTCAGTCTGTCATAGGGTGGCATCATCATCCAGGGTTCTTTCTCACAAAATAAACCCCCAATGACAACTGTGAAATAACCATTCCTTGGTCCACTACAAACATTTTCCCATTTCAAGGCCTACTCTCTGGTGCGGAGGCATACTTGTTGAGCTGTGGAAATAAATAAGACACAACTCAAAGGCAACCTGTAGAACCCCAAGTTGTTTCTCATATTTTGGTCAGGTCTCTGTGGAACAAAAGCAAACAACAAACAGACTGACGTTAGTTGTCTTGGAAAACAGCTATGTTTGACGCAAGTCATGTTGTAGGTATAACAGCACGTCACTCATGCAGTAGGCCTTGGCAGCAAAGTTTACACTGGTACACATGGCACAGAACACCATAATATAACTGAGAAATGTAATCCTCCACAGCTGTCTGAATGGTCCTTCCGTTTCAAATGTGTAAACCCAAAACTAAAAGTAGAGAAAAGTACATACATACACAATTATGCACCGATATGCACATTATCCACTAACTATTTCTGCTACTTTATAATACCATGTCCAATTTAAAACTTGTCTCTTGCCCAAAGGTGTTCCACAGACTGATGACATGTTTTTTTCTGTGATGATAATGTCCATTTGTTTGTGCAACGGATTACAAAGCATTGTCATCTATGGAGCTTCCATAGATGGTCATTCCCTAAGCGATTCCATTGAATCATCAATCGATTCCATTGAAGGCGGAGATTAGATGCTAGAAGGCATAGGCCTATGTCCATACTCATACCCATACGCTGGTATGCATTTTTCCATGCAGTGACTTATACGCTTTCAAGGGGGGAATGCAAGTCTGCATGTGTGCATCTATTAATCATTAACATTCATCCTTCCTCTGAATCAGGATCATCTCCATCAATGCTCTCCATATACATCAAAGCGTGAGGAGCAAGTATGATGAATATCCTATCGTCCACAGGTGTGTGACATAGACCAACTCGTCAGACTTCAATTCTACTCCATTTTTCACATTCCTGGTTGAGATACCTCCTAGATGCATGTGAAACAGATGAGGTCGATAGCTGGGTAAGAGAGACGGCCAGGACCAGGCACCTATGGCAGATGCACCTGCTCTCACTGGGTTCACTAGGAGGACACTTACTGTACGGTACATACGTGCCCTCTCTCGCTTGCTCGCTTGAGTTAAAACACATCAAGATCATATCCAGGATCTGCAGCTTATTGGTGTTCGTGGTGCCTGTGGAGTGTCACTATTTGCTGAAAAAAAGACAACATCAACAATCCAATCTGGTCATCGTGCTACCTTGCTGGCATCTAGCAAATGACCTGACAAGTTTATGAAAATCACATTATGTAGGCTAGCTGTTTTTTTGTTTTGTTAAATCACGAGAAAATACTTCAAACTTAGCACTGTTATAGCTTGTATAGGGGGTATAGCAAATTCACCTGGTTAAGGTGTATGAAACTGAAATGATTTTGGAAACACTGAGACTGGATAGGACTAGGCAAACCCGCCTAGTGTCTGAAAACATTTTGCCTGGATAAACATGACTGATAAACATGACTGATTGTGTGATCTCTTCTGTAATTATGATGTGTGTAGTTACAAGATGATCCACATAAAAGCGTCTCCATTCGGAAAATCAAACAAAGCGCTAACAACAACTCTTGACCATGAAGTAGAGTTTTTTTGTTCAGGAATTCGACATTACACTCGATGAAGACTTTGAACTTTTCTCGTCCTAACGTTCTTCTTCCACCAGATGGGCAGTCCAATCCTGGAGGTTCCTGAATGTCCTGTAGGGTTGTGGCTCCCTTTCCATGTTTGCCTCTGGAGGCTTGACTGACCACCATAGACACAAACATGTCCAAACGGTAATTCCCGATAGGCCTGTCAATAAGAAACAACCCATATAAAACATATTATTACTAATTCCTTTGTCATACGTTTACTTCATCCATTGCTGGGAAGTAGTGTTGAAAGTTTGTCTGCTTAATCACAACCATTGACTGGAAAAGATGAATCTGCAAATAAATAGCTCATCTAAACAACTGCTTAATGCACCTGGTCCTACATCTTTGCCAATTTGTTTTACGCATGGAGTGCAAGACCGCAAACAAAACCCCTCTGAGCCCCAGATGCAGCCTTCTAGTCTTACACAGAACAGTCAACCAGTATCTTTCAAAAATAGGCAAGGGGGAGCTGATTTGTGTTGGAGGAGCGAGAATGTATAGCCTTAGTATGTCTTTCAGATAAGATAGGGCTTTTTCTGCTGCGGAGCTCTCCCGATTTCTTGTTGTACTAAGCAGATGTTGTATAGGCCGGTGTTTGTGGTCACCCTCACATAGCGATTTAACTCATTTAGAGTACTTCAGAAGTCATTCTTTATATATTATGTATTTATTATATATTGAGCACAATGTTTCCTATAAATCTATGTGTGAACACCTGGTAGCAAAAGATCCTCTTCCCTACTTAATGGTTACCACGTACAGTATATGTGGTCTGAATGTGGTAAAAAAATCCCTCCCTGTCAGTGGTTTCATTTGCTAACTAGTGCCTGTGTGTGTGTGTGTGTGTGTGTGTGTGTGTGTGTGTGTGTGTGTGTGTGTGTGTGTGTGTGTGTGTGTGTGTGTGTGTGTGTGTGTGTGTGTGTGTGTGTGTGTGTGTGTGTGTGTGTGTGGGCGCGTGTGTGTTAGGGGTGGAACTTTTTTTTTTTTTTTCCACCAGTCACTGTGGCAGGTAGATTTTAAAATCTACCAGTCACTAACTAATTTTACCACTAAAAGTGACTGGTGGGTAGAAAAAATTACCCGTCAGCCCCGAAATTTATCCTTGGCTGGTGGACGGGTGTTTATTTCCAACCCTGGTGTGCATGCATGTGTGTGTGTGCGTGCATGCGTGCGTGCGTGCATGCGTGTGTGGTTTCAGAGGGCCGACATCTGTAAGGGATGTGAGGGGAAGACAGGAAGAAGAGGAGGTGGAATGCTTTCCCACCTCATCCGTTATGATGCCCTGGATCCACCGCATGGTACGCCTCTAAAAGGCACCAGGGGCCACAGCTGGATCTGGTCTGCAGAAAAGAAAAACAATAGTGGGGAAACCCTTGTGTAGGTGTGGCTGACATGGGTGCGTAAGTGAAAGAGACGCACCAACTGCAGCTCATCTGTTTAGAGGCTCTCAAACCCATCATCACCTCTCCTCCTCTTCAAGCGCAGAGGGAAGAACATTTTCAAATCTTTCTTCAGACTGGGAAAAAAAGGAGGAGGAGATGCACTAGACTGACCTTGTTGCATTTGAAGAGCTCTTTTCCAAAACGCGGTATCCAACATTTTTGACTTTTCGCATTTTATTATTGGAATTGACTGATAAGTAGTTCTATCATCTATATGTGAATTCTTGCCATTCAAATGTTTTGAGAACATGCTTTTTAAACCTCTATAAAAGGCATTTTGTAATGTAATTCAATGGAATGCCCAATACAAAAATGTCAATTTCCCAACATTCTATAAAATGGATATATCTCATTTTGGAAAAGAGCTCTTCATTTTATCTTCAGAGAAGCCAATGTCCTCCAAAGGCATAGGCAGGCCAGCCGACAGGGTGGGACAAAGGGATATGTTGTCCCGGGCCCATGGAGATAGGGGCCCCAGAATTGGGTCCCCATTACATTGTATGTATTGGGTAGGGGGTCTTTCAGATGACTTTGTCCCAGGCTCAGCAAAAGCTGTCAGAGGCCCTGGTCATAGGGGAGCTTCAGTCATTCAGTTTTTTATTTTATTTTTTTTAATTATTTATTTTCTTCAAATGCTACTATTACTATGTCAGAACGCTACAAAGGACTTTTAGAAAAAGCACAACAAAATACCTCCTCTAATGTATGTTCTCTACAAGTCTTCTGTTGTCCAGTCTTGCACTTTAAATGTCTGTATGAGCAATGTCTACGTCCATACTGTCTTATGTCCATGTATGAGTACTGTCTATGTCTATACTGTCTATGTCCTTACCTAGATTAGTCTATGTCTGCATGGGAGAGCAAGAAACGCAATTTCAAATTCTTTGTATGACCAGTGCATGTAAAGAAATTGACAATAAACTTGACTTGACTTGACTTGTCATCATTCCTTGTCTTATTTTTATTGGTTAGTCACTGTCCATTTTGGAAAGAAGGGGTGAGATTTCTTGAAGGGTGAGATTTCTCTGAGAGACTTCCCTTTTACACTTTTATGTGTACTTACTCACTGGACACAGATGACAGATGGAACATCACCATATAAGGGCAGCATAACAAGAGAAACTTAAAATGAATTCCAGCTAATTTTCAGTTTAGTCTACATGGGAGCAAAAAGGAAACAAAATATTATGAGAGATAACTGGGAAATATTATGAGATGATCTTCAGCTGCGCTCACAATTGTGCCAGCACACCCCTCATGATGCAGCATCTGGATTATCTGTGCTTTTAAAATCGAGTTGCTGAAAAAATGTATTAATTCTTTTGACAGTGATGGTCAGCTCAGGTTTCATCAGTTACATTTTCACACGTTTTGAAAGGACCAGCACTTTTGTATATTGCACTGGTTGTAATCAAACCACATGTGGGTTAAGTGGTTAAGACAATAAACCTATTATTTATCAGCCCTTTACAATCATTTAACCACAAATAATTGACCTTCACACAGTCCCCTGTATTTTGGAGCAAACAACACATTTCCTGGCAAGTATAAAGTGGTTTACCACAGGGATGACTCTTGAAGTATTTTCAACATTACAATCAACTGGAAAATGCCACATAAAATGTGCCGCTTTTTAAAAAAGTAATTTAGAGAGGTGGTTAATCCAGATTCAAAGAATGAAAAGGTCAAACCACACACTAGTTCCAAACATTTACAAAGCTACCTGATACCCTATACAACAGGCCTACCCTATCAGGTGGTTTTGTGACCGTTTGGAATATGTGGTGTGATCTTTTATTCCCTGAATCTGGATTAGGGACCTCTTTAAATGGCTTTCTTTATAAGCACAATAAGTACACCCACCATTTGTTTAAAAACCTACGATGCAGATGTCCTGAAGTCATACCGCGCTTCAATGAAAACCTGAAAGGTCTTGTAAACTCCACTAACAGTAAGTGTGAGTGAGGCCCATGGTTGTAGAGGTAGTAATCCCAGCATAAAACTTTACAACATCCAACACCAAAGCTGGAAATCCTTGTCTAGAAAAAAAAAACGAATTCACTCTGCCCTTTCCACTGATTACTCAGCAATTAATAACTTATCTAATCACATTAATCTACCTGCATGATTATTTGTATGTTAATTGGGAACAGCTTGCTCAGGCAGAGGTGGGTTTTTTTCTATTCCCTGAATTTGGCTTTTCTAAGTCTTGAGTCACACACCCAGAGACATCTATGGTGATTGACAGAGGGAATGATGTAACAGCCCTCAACACTGACAGCCAGACACAGACAGAGTGGGCAAAAGCACACAAGTCTTGCTCTCCACTGATCTCAGACGCCAGCCCTGTTCTTTTGCGGAAAGACGAGCCAACTTCCCTGCAGCGGGGGGTCTCGCTAACACGACTGTCATCAGCACGAGAGCGGAGAAGAGAGTGTGGAAGTGTTACCACAGACTTAACCTCTTTGAAGGGGGGGGGGGGGGGGCCCAGTTGTTCTAAAGCTAAATGTTGACACAGGGTAGCCCCTTTCCAACTGACAGATTGATGCCGAAGGCGTCTGGGTTGGAGTTCTTGGGAGAGCCAAAGAGAAGAGGCTGCCCATTGCTGACGTCTTCTTAAGTGTTCAAAGGGCGCTGAGTCATGTCTGCTTGGGGCCTGGAGACGCCTCTCGCTAACCCTCTTTGGTAATGGAAGCAGCAAAGCAGCACAGTCAGGAATGGCGCTCCAAGTGAACCTCGTAGTTCCAATGACCATTAGTGCCACGCAGGTGATATTTCACCACAAGCCATTTAGGACCTTAGGAGTCTGTCAAAGGAAGCATTATACCTGAAAAGAGCTAGGGCATTACTCAGAAGGTTCACTCAACAGCACGCAACATTGGTTTGACTAATGAATCACTGGTGGAGGTAGGCCTAACAACAAATGCTATGAGGAATCATTCAACGTATCTATAATGAGGTACAATACAGAATTTTCTGTGCAACAGCATTTTTAGTCCTCTGTATCATTTCCTCCATTAATTTGTTCCTGTCTGTGGTTATTGTACCTTTGCCGCTAATGAGTGAAGAGAAGCAGTTGTGTAGTGGAGAGTACGTGCATCACCTTCTTAGCATTGCTAATGTGTTTTGCTCTTTTTTTGTGATGGATGATGTTAAATCAACGCTACGGTATGTAACTTTTTCAAGTTGATTAATCATTTTCATTAGTCGGTAGATGGTTAAGTAATTTAGTACAATGATGTATTACTTGAAAGAAAATGCTTTCAATCCACCTCAGCTGTCCACTGTCTGTGGACAAACTATATCTGAAACATCTTGGTGGCCCTCCCCGCACCAGAGGCGAAGTGAACCGAGCGACTAGAGGAATTTTTAACGGTTTAAGTCAAGCTAATCTTATGGTAATGAGCAATGACGTGGTTCGGCAAAAACCAATTGGAATGTTCATACTGTATCTCCGAATGTTCCAGGCTGTCAAGCCTGAGCCATTATGTGATTAGCTAAATCAAACATGTCAATGTCGCGTCCAGAGCGAATACAGTGAATTCAAGGCGAAACTTCTTCTGCTACCTCCGCTACCAGGCAGCGTAGTTTGCTCTTGGTCTGGACGCTGCATGACACGCACAACCTCTCAAACATTATAAGAAGCAGAAACTTCTGAGTGTTTTGGACCCACTCTCGGCTTTTGACATCAATTGTGAATTATACATGTCATAAGTACAGTATGACCCATAAGGTGTCCTAAGAAAAGGGGTGTGTGAGGGTTGCAGTTCCGTGCCCTTGGGACCTGTGGTCCCCATAGGACCTGGGCCCAGTCGGCCCAATCGTTTATTCATCACTGGCTTTAAGCATGCCAACAATTGTACATTTGTACATATACAGTAGTTTACCTAGCTTTCCTGTAACCACTACAACACTGTGAATGAGGGTGGACCCGCAAGGCTAGGCATCCCCGTTGATCTTATCAGTTGCAGTAGAAGACTAATAAAGTGTACAGAGGCATAGATGAAAACAGATGTTTAACATTTTCCAAACACAAGAATACGTATATATTATAATGTACAATATCTGCATCTTCATACTTGTGGGCATCAAGCAGGCCAAATTCATTCTTCACCGGCATCTGAGACAGTTTTAGGAATTAGAATTTGTGATCCGATTATCCCTAGAAGCTAAAAACCCTCATTTCCACAAGGGACATCTGCGATGCATTTGTTGTCTATTTCTCTCTCATCTTTTCTCTTCATGCTCTTCTCTTTTATCCATCTCTCTTGTTGTCAGCCAAAGGAAGAGACCCATTTTTTCTTCTCTAGAGGGGAATGCTTAAGCTCTGACCAGGTGCTGTTGGTTTTCATGGATCCCCAATACCCATCTGAGGGTTTAAGGCCCCATATGGGAGAGCTTCATCTGACATCACGCTCGCCCTGCCTTTGCTACTTCAGAGCAGGGTTGCCAGATGAGACCGATGATTTCCATCCCAAAAAATGCTCAAAACCCGCCTGGAAGTACTAAATCCCGCCCAATTTGAACTAAATTCTATTGATTTCTATGGCCAAAAATGTGCAGAAATACCTGCCCTAATGCCCCTTTACCCATTGTTACCCACAGACGGCCACCCCAAGTAGCCCACCCGCCCAATCTGGCAACGCTACTGCAGAGACTGTCTCATGCTGAGCAGACACCGCTTCTTCCCTTCTGGCTCTCTGGAGAGGTCCTTCATCATCGTTAGTGATGCCAGCGAAAACATGGAAGAAAATATGAGTAGCATAACAACAGAAAACAAGTAGTTCTTTTCTTCAACCGTAAAATAATATTCAAAAATCAGCCCGGTCGTTTATCAACTCATAACAAGATGAAAGGCACTTCTGAATTTGCCCGGCTATTTTCCGAGCTGCACTGAGTTAGTCTGAAGGAGCCAGCGCGCTGTCTGTCTCTGGCTTGAATGATTCACAATTTTACATCCCAACTGTAGGGCAACTGACAAAGAAGATTACTTAGAGTTACTTTGATCTTTCTTCAGATACTTTAAATGAGGAGGACGGAGGAGGTCACTACGTTGTTTCAGCTCTATGATAAGATAAGCTATTATAGCTTTCTTAGAAACGGACAGCATTTTGATCCCATAGCATTTCCATCATGCCGTAGGGCTATCTAATTCAATGTTTGACCAGCTTTTTCTGTTCAGGAGGTGCAAACCTTTTCTTTGCTTCACCTTGCAGGAATCCTACATTATTACTAATGGTAATATCAAGAATACAGCCCACTGTTAAAAGAGATTACAGTATCATTGATCTGTTTTTAAACTTAGCAATCAGTCTTAAAAATATGTATCCTAGATCGTAGATCTTAACGAGTTTCCAAGCTGTCCGTCCTATTGGATAACTGGCATATAGCCTAATCAGTTAATGCGAGCATATTACTGTCAACAGTCAAGTAAATCAAATATTTTTTTTTTAAACTAAGAAAACACAAAATGCACACTATGCAGAACATGCAATGTTTCTGGCAGAGGTTTCCTACTTTGATATGTGACAGCCTGGAGATGGGGCGGTATGATCTTTTGAGGTTTCGGAGCACATGTCCAAAAGCAACACACAGACTTATGGTCTTTCCAGGTATGGACTTATTCAGCAGAAAGGCCCGGCTCCCTGAAGGAGCTGTGAGCAATAGCGTCCATCAGGCCTTCCGTCTGTCGGTCGGTCGGCTGCATGATGACTGATGGTTCCGCGAAACCTCCCCCAACTCAGCAGGCAGTCTCATATCCAGCAGGCACAGCAAACAGCTCAAAGTAAAGAGCAAGCACATAAAGGGAATTGATGCGTTTCTTCGGTAGCAGGAGTTAAGTGACCTTTTTGTTTAATAGTTATCAATGCTTTCAAGTTTTCGTTCTTTATTTTTTTTGCTAAAGAGACTGGGGAATGTTTCGGTTTGCTTCAGTAGCACCAATGAAGTCCCGTCATTTGATTTGCTATACTGCGGGTAAGTAAATCAGCAGCAGGTAAGTCAAGGCTGTGTGCTTTGAGAATTGTTTTTGCTTCAAGTCCGCCAAGAACTTACCAGTAAACCAGTAACAACACCCCCCCCCCCCCAACCACACACACACACAGACACACACACTTTTCTTTCTCTTGTGTTTTTCTCATCTTTTTTTTGCTCATACTGTCTTGTTTTTGGGAAACGCTCTCCCTCCCATGCCCTGGCCTCAACAAGGGCTCTGTTTTCGCTTAAGGTCCCCTCAAGTGGCCGGTGTAAAGGCCTACCTGCACGTGAGGTGAGCCAGACCACTGAGAACCAAACAAATAAAAGAGATCATGTAAAAACTGAGGAGCAGGACTTAATCCCTCTCACTGACCTGAGACCAACGAAAGGCCTCAGCACACCACAGAGTGATGGCTCCTTATCTTCGACCAGGAGCAGGCCGTAAAGATAACCTTTTGATACCTGATACCCAAGCAAAACACATGCTTCCATTTAAGCACTTTGGGGTTGTCTTTATGTGTCTAGAAGGTTCTTTGGCCATGTAGTATGTAGGATGAAAAGGAGCGAGGGAGGCAAGGGTCTGCGTGGTCCTGGACTCATTTAACAGGTTTCTATTGTGCAGCAGATCCTGGTCTTTCTTTCTTATTGGGCCCTTTGGTTTTGTTTAAGACAAACCAGAACTCTGTGGTATTTTAACAATTTTTATAGCTGTTTGTCAAAATGATGTTGAAAGTCAGCGAGTGAGATTAGAAAGATGAGGGAAAGAGATTACTCAATTGAAACAAATTGCTGTTGAAATGTGTGTGGCGTTATAGGACTTAGTGCGGGAATTATGTCAATCTGTTCCTTGTTAACTATGCCAAAGTGATTAGACGAGAAGAAAATGTGTCAGATATGCCACTTTGACTTTTCATTCACGTGTAACGTGTGACTCTTGGATAAAAGCACTGATTTAACCATCAGTCTGAATCCAAATGAGCTGAAAAAGCGACACAGTCCTCCTATGGAAGGTCTTAAATTGCAATCATAAACTACAGCCAAGGTGCTTGGAAAATAATCAGTGCATCAAGAATGTCTTCCATCCACCTACACACACACAGACACACCACACACACACACACACACACACACACACACACACACACACACACACACACACACACACACACACACACACACACACACACACACAAAATTTGCTGACAGAGATGTTCCCGTCGAGAGAGGGAGCAATCATTCATTACTTTCCTAGATATGGAAAAGGCCTCTCACCACCAGACTGGAGACAGATCTGGCCCATTGCCTTATTAACGAGAGCACACAGAGTCAGACACACGCACACACAGACGCATAGACACATGCAGTCGTGCACATACGTAGGCATGGCATGCACACAAACACATGCATGTGCACATGCATGCAGACACACAGAGTCAAACACACGCACACATGCACGCATGGACTCACGCACGTACGGACACATGCGAGTATGCACACGCACACACACATGCACATGCACACAGGCATGGCATGGCAAGCACACAAACACGCGTGCATATGCACATGCAGACACACACACACACACACGTCCGAATTTTGTGGGAGTACAGTTTCCAGGAGAGAATACTGATCCAGGAGAGGGGGATGAGAACGAAGTGACCTGATCTGTCAGACATGTAAGCCATTTCAAGCCCACTGAGCTGAGATCTGGCTCCATCCATTTCAACTCCAATTTTGACGCTTTTTTCCTTTGAGTACGTAATGCACCAATAAAAAAAGGCAGCTATAAATAAAGAATACTGCTTTAACTAGCACAAAACATGATCCATTCCATAATCAAAGTCACAGGCCCTGATTTGTCAAAGGTGATTTACAATGTCATTCTTAAGCCTTTTCACCACGCAGACGTAATAGCCTCTTAGCCAAATTGCAGTTGACTGGCAGGATGAGCACAGAAAGTACACAGTAAATTCTGCAGTGCTCATTTAACACTTAGAGAGTTGATTTGACATCATTTGGACTTAAACTATTTAAGTGTTGAATTAACACTGCAGCATTTACTGTGTATTCATCTGCGGGTGTGAAAAGCTTGTTTGTTTTTCGTAAAGAGAGACGCTGATAAATTATCTTTCTGCAGAATTGAGGTAAAGAGAGAAGGATGACCATAAAAAACATGTCAGTAAATTATCTACTTCGCTGTTCTCTTTTTCTCTCTCTCTAAGGGACAGATACACAATAATACTGGAAAGAAGAACATGCAAAGCACAAAGGGCCAGCCAAGGACCTAGAAAAGACATCAGAGGAAAGACAAGGCTGGAATCGTTTGATATAACTGAATATTGTGCAGTAGTTTATACTGTGGGAAAATGTTATGTGAGTCTTTGTTTTAAACTCTTACACCAAGTATGGCATAATGTGAACAAACTGCATTTAGGCCATGCTACAGCCTACTTTCCCACTCCACTACCTTTCTGTATTGCCAAAGTAAAAACAAGTTTGACTATCAAAATGTAGAAGCCAAAAAAATGAACTTGAAAATGGTACAGAGCAAAGAAACAAGAACTAGAGAGAGAGAGAGAGAGAGAGAGAGAGAGAGAGAGAGAGACAGAGAGACAGAGAGAGGGAGAGAGACAGGCAGCGACAAAGAGACTTTTCCAATTTCAGTACAAGTAGCAACACATTTTGATAATCTAATAACTGAATAGTATATGTAAAGCGTGCATGTTTAAAGTGCTCATTACTGTGTTTTATAGCTACAATGGGCTCATTTAAAGGGATTGTTTGAAACAAAAACCTGAGACAGATAGAACCCTTTACCGTTTACGCAAAGCTGTGGCCCTATTGTTACCGTGAGGTAAAATATTGAAAGCATTACAAAATGGAAATTACCTTATTATTTTGCCAAATATCGCAACAATTACAGATGAAAGTGCACTTTGGCCTTGTTCAAATAATCACACTAGGAGGCCTTGTATCCCAGACCTCATGCTTTTCTGTTATACCTCTTGTTGCTAACGTCGTATTTACTGTCAATTTGGCAACAGCAATGTTCAGTAATTGCATTGTTTTACAACAAATTATGGCTGCAATTTTTTTCCCCTGTTTGTGATAACCATGGTAGATATGATCAGTGGAGAGCAATCAGTCACTTCGAGAATTGGGAGCGGAAACCGAAGCCAAACATCACATTCATCTTAATAGCTCCGGTAGTGCTGCACACAATGATGGCGCGGGAGAAAAGAGCCGCTGGATGTTGGCGAGTTATGCAAAACATACTATTCTGATTATTCCAAAATCCTGCAGATTGCTGGGAGACGAATGGGTTAGAAAAATAGGTGGTGTTTAAAATTAAGTTGTTTCATATCACGAATCGGTGAACCAGTTCAGACCTGAGATCCAAAATGGATGAATAAATAGCACACCGCTCCTAAAATGGCAGTCAGACAGAACATTTTTCCCTTATAAAAATGTACATTAATAATTTTCCAGAGCAGCTTACCTCTCTGCTCCAACTGGCGGTGACGCAGGTTTCAGGGTGTTTTTAGCTTCCCCCAGTCAGACCATTTGTATTATTCATGTAAAACCAGGACCACCAGACTTAGAGCAAAGGCCCAATGAAACCGTTTAATCAAAATGTGGTTTTCCAATAAGCCCCCATCGTACCACACTCACATGCGTCTGTGTTTCACTGTGTAGCACCTCTTTAAAGCTCTGACCAAAATGCACAGGGCTTACAATCCTGGTGAGAAACACCCCCGTATTCTAGTCCATTAGGCCTACCAATGGTTCAGATATACCTGGAGGACCAATTAAGTTTTGAACTCCACAATAAACGTGGAAATCAGATGAAAATGGTTGGCACACCAAAATTACATTTCTAAGGAGAAAACTGGCTGACATTCTACTGTACACAACTTAACCGAAAACACTTCAGCACAAATACAATCAAGCAATGGTGCACATATTAATATGGCATTGTAGCCTATGGGTTGTCACCCAGCGTAGACGTAAAAAATGGACATTTCAACAAACCAATTGACCGTTTTCTTGTAAACATTACGTTTACAGTACACTTAGCTGACGCTTTTATGAAAAGCGACTTACAGTTATTTTACACAGTTGTGATTACAGTCCCTTGAGCAATGTAGGGTTAAGTGCTTAAGGGGGTGGGGGGTGGGATTCAAACCGGCAACCCTCTGATTGTAAGAACACCTCCATCCATTAGGCCATGGCTGTGCCTGCTGTAAGTCACCGCGCTCTTCATTTAGTGTCCAGGGAAGATACTGTACTATTTTCCCCCCAGGACCATCAAACCGGGACAGTCAGGTCAAATCGGGACAGGTGGCAACACTAGGCATACAGTGGGACTACCAGTGATGGCTTGACCAACAATAGGCTGATCTATTGTTATTCTCATAACAACTCACAACAAATATAATGCTTTGGATAAAAGTGTCTGTCTGCTGTAACCACAGCATTCTTAAAGAGAAGGCTGGATTAGAGATATAGCAACTGACAAGACTTCCATTCTGGCAACCTAAACTCAGAGCATGAACTCAAACTTCTCAATTCTTCCTGAATTCCTAGACCCATGTTTATATGAACACACACATCTGAGATGTTTGTAATACACTTTCACAAAAGGGAAAGAGTCTGCAACGAATGTGTAATGGTGATCACCAGCTCAACATTTTCGCAATTTGAGCATAGTTGAAGTATCTCACTGCGCGGGATGGATGGGAAGCCCATCAATTCAAAGAGGTTGAAACAATTACTGTTAAGGAGGTATGTCCCAATAAAACTTCAAACGCCACTATAAAGTCTACTTTAGTCTACTAAAGTCATAAAAGACAAAGAAGGAAAGGAAGAAATGAAAAAGATTTTGTCAATTTTCATGTACGATTCCAAGACCCAGCTGTTTCATGATCTTCCCCTAATGTCTGGAGATCAACTTAACTGTGAAAGCCACCCACAAACTAAATCATCGGTGCGGCAGCAATTGCAAGCGGGCTAGCGCTGAAGTCATTTTTCTTGGCGCACTCCATGAAGAAAACAATTAACAGTGTGATTACTCACTTTGATAGAGAAATTACATGTTGTGAATGTGCATCCATCTGCTTGATTTTTTACATGTCCAGCGTGTCTCCTTTAATTAGGCAGACAAAGATGTATCTGCAAATTGTTAAGTTGCGCAACGTTACAAGCATAGTTTAGGAAATTTGGCGACATTTCAAGAGACGGCGAGACAAACTATCTTTGCCACGACGTTTTTTTTGTGTGACAGAAATGTTCCTTTGGCGATGCAGACTAAAGTATTAGCATCTGACTGCAATGGTTATGAAACAAAGCCATGAAAAGATGATGTACCAAGTGACGAGATGAGCTTGATAGATTGCTCAGGGATTGGAAAACACAGTGCCAGAGAGCATTCTGTCCTCTTCTCTTCTCCGAAACAGCAGGGCAGGACTGTGCTAGGCCATCCAAAGCCACAGCCGTCGAGTGCTGTCTGTGCCACCAAGCAAGGTGGTTTTCTTTTTTTAAGTATTTTTTGGGGCGTTTTGGCCTTTATTATGACAGGACAGTATGAGCGGAGACAGGGAACAATTGTGAGCGAGAGATGGGATAGGGCTGGGAAATGACCCCGGCCAGACTCGAACAAGGGTCCCCATGGGCATGTATTTTAAGGCCAAACAAGGTGGCTTTTACAGTGCTGTCTGAGCTATACGCCTCATTAGTCTGTCATCCACTCGCCCTTCCTTCCGTCCCTCCATCCTTCCTTCCTTTTCAATATACCATACTGCCCCTGGACTGTGGAGGTAGTCCCACTCTTTAAAAGCAGGCCCTTGTGGTATGGCCCTGTAAACTGTACGTCAACTCTTCTACACATAAAACTGTCCAACTGAGCTGAATTGAGTTATGTTTATTTAGGACCAAATGAATACCAGAACCGAAACCCATACCAGGTAGGCACCGTCGGTAACCTCCTAAAATATTGTGCTCTTTGGCCCACAGTTGCAGGCCATCCCATACAATAAACATGTCCAATAAGACCGCTAACTGTGGAATGGAATGCCTGCAAATTTATTTGACAGACTTGTATGGAGAAATGATGTACAACAACCGCACCTGAAATATCATGCAGCAACTTCTTCCAATACATATAGCCTGACACAGTCTTTGGCTTCTGGGAGGTATCCTGAATGATTCATATTTAATATTCATAATTCAAAGTCAAATGTCAGAGCTCATGCAGGTGTCTCCTCCTGAAGCTGTTTCTGACTGTTATCACAGCTGAAGGTCACAATACTTTCAGAGTTTAGGGTCCGACAGCAGGAACTGATTACACTTTATCAATTGATGCATTTATATCCACATAGGTACATGCCGACGCTGCATGTAAAAAAACCCTGACAACCAACCCAAGCATTAAGTAGATATGAGGGCCCATGCTTAAACAACACACGACGTGAAATACGAATGAATTCATTTCCAAATGGTCAAACCATGCCGTGCAACAGGACGCAAACAAACATGAACAAGCTTGCAATGCAAACATGATGGTTTGGACTTTAGAGTGATGAGTCCACACAATGTGCACTATTTTCAACTTCAACTCACGGTTGCAAACATGACATCTAAGCCCCATTGGGAAACTCCAACTCGCATTGTCATTGTGACACAGCACATAAGTTAACACTGCACACTGCACACAACGAAATTGCATGTATGCCTCACCCGTGCAAGGGGGCAGCCCTCAATGGCGCCATAAGGGAGCAGTGCGGCGGGACGGTACCATGCTCAGGGTACCTCAGTCATGGAGGAGGATGGGGGAGAGCATTGGTTGATTGCTCCACCCACCAACCTGGCTGGTCGGGAGTCGAACCGGCAACCTTAAAGCTACAAGTCTGACGCCCTATCCACTTACCCGTGACATCAGGTCAGTTTATGAGCTTTTAATTTCGATCACCCTTCAAATGTATGGTTTTTTTATTATGCATTGAGAACAATCAGTGCTTGGAGATCTTTTGAGATGAATGGTAATGGATGTCTCACTTTTTGGAATGAATCTGCATGATCTAATTCATAGTTTTGTGAAACACCCTCCTTCATACGTCCCAGTACAGGTCAATCAGTTTTGATATTTATTATTCCAGTAGTGCTGCGTGGACATCTAACAGGCCTACATGTAGGGCTGCACAATTAATCGAAAAATAATCAAAATCGTGATAAAATAGTGAAATCGAACTCATGATTTTAATCGTGATTTAATCGTGGCAATAGTGACCTACTTTTGAGAGCGTCCTTGAAGCCAGAACATACTGACAGGCTGGTGTTTCTGGCCAGAAATCTGTCCACTTAAGTTTCATGCTATTGCCTTTACATAATTATTACAATTCATTTTATTTTGCTCATCCCGTATGTAATTCATTCTTGGTTATATTTCATCTTGTTATAATTTTCAAAAAAATCTGCAAAAATCAATAATCGTGATTAATAATTGTGATTATGATTTTGACCAAAATAATCGAGATTATGATTTTTTCCATAATCGTGCAGCCCTACCTACATGTTAGGTAATGAGCAAAATGAGATGGGGATGCAGATACTACTATGGGTGCTGAAAAGAAAATGATCTGATGGGTCCTTGGTGTATATCCTTTGCCATATTTTAGACGCGACAGTCTCACTAAAAAGCAGGCCGACCCCGCTGAGTTGAGTTATGAAAGGCAGTCATGGATGCAGAGTGTGAAAGGAAAATGTGGAACCTCGAAATGTGATGAAAGCTGTGAAAAATCAGGATTTAAATTCTTTCCACATAAAGCGTCACCACTTGAAACACACATACCCTTCAAAGGTGCCCACAACAAACAAATATGAAATCAAATGGACTAATTTATATTAAAGAGGAATAATGTCTTTCATTTATGGCATAACCAACGGGTGTCTTTTACGGGAAGAGGTCATGGTAGTAGGACACACACTTTGCTTTTCCACGGCCATGGGTACGGAGAGAACGCAGCCCAGCCGGCCCACAGATGGAAATACACAGCACAGCACCATGCTGTGATAATGCCACGTAACAAACACTTTTCTACAGTAAATGTTTACAGACTGAATGTGCATTAAGGTCTTCATTAAACATTACCCTACACTTACGTACATAGCATGCTCTTATTCAAAGTGCCTTGCAGCTTTTACTCTAAGTACAAAGTAGAGTTCATGAAGTGATGTGAGCTGCTGCCTTGTTAAATGAAGGTCACTCTTAGGCCGAATCCACACCAAGGCCTTGCGGAACGGAAGCAAGAGGAATGAGGTCTTTCTGCTTAGTTTCAGCCGGTGTGTTCTACTTCGACTTTCACACCGACAGCGTCGGCGTGCGCGGCCAGTCCTGTTCAAACCTTGCCTGATTATCATGACTTTCAAATCTCTTCGAGACTTGGTCTGACCAGGAACATAACAACAAACATTCTTAATGGTATTGAAAACGGCATGGTTGACCCACCTCCCTTCGTTTGCTATTGGTCGAGGGCAGAACAGGCTGAGCCAAAGATTAAACCAAACATTTCTTAGTCCCAATAGAACGTCTCTGCTTGAACAACGTCATCGCCTTGAACACGCCTCTACCCAGGGCGGTCGGAAATGCTCAAAGTTGATTCGTTCCCGACAAAGTAGGTGGAGTTTCCCGCTGTGGAGGGAAGGGAATCTTCATGAACAAGCTCCTGGCCTGAGCTAGTGTAGCTGAGCCGAAGGTGTTGCGTCACTGCGAGGGTGGAGCCTGAGTAGTTCAACCCCCCCCACACAACCAAAGCTAGCGTGCTACTTTGCAATTCATTTGAATGGGACACCACCGGCCACTGGCGCCCAAAATACGCTGGAGTTCTATTTTCCAAATGCAGCGCGGAGCGGAGCCGGCTCCCGCGCCGCTGACGCCCGACTACCGCCGGTTGGTGTGGAAGGACAGATATGTTTCCATGTATTTTCACGAACGCCGGTAAAAATCGGTTCCATCCCGCGACGCTTCACCACCTTCATGGGAAAGCAGCCTTAGCCATAGATGAGTCTGTACAGTAGGAGACCAGTCATAATATTCCGACCAGCAGAGGCGGACTTTCCATTAGACAAACCTAGGCAATTGCCTAAGGCCCTGACCAAATTTGTCCTCAATAGCGGCCCAGCTGTCACACCCAGTCGCTGTAAACACACAAAAAATAGACTTGATCTTAATTCGCCATTACTTATGTAAAGTAATCGAAGACATATACTGTATGACACAAAACACTAAAATAGCAACATAACCCAGAATTGTATGTCTATATGACGACTTCTGAAGCCCCCATGTTTTTATTTCACCTAGAGCCCATCAACTTGCTGCAGCAAACTTCCCTCTGCTTTGCGTAGGGGAAATTCTTAGGCTCCACCTTGTTGACGCAAAAGTACTATATAATGCATGCCTCATTAGATGTAACCCCTTACTATACAAGTCTTCTGCAGGCCAAGGGCTATAGCTACACAAAGACTTCAGTGGCTGTCAGGCTGCCAAAAGAGTCATCTGTTGTTTGTGTCCAGAATAATAAACAATGATGTGTGCAGGATGTGTATGTTTGCATTTACACACGTGTTCAGATGTATGTAGATGTGGTCTCTATGCATACGTACATGCATGCATCAACATGTCCTAGACCGTATGCAACTGTCCCAAGCCTAAAGGTACATTTAATTAATCTGAAATCTAAGTTTGTAGTGTACCAGGCTATACACATGACATATAGTATGTGCATGCATGTACAAAACTACAAAGAGACACACAAATTCAATGTATGTTTACATAATAATGTTATTATTAATAATAATTATTATAATACTTACTGTGAACACAATATCACTAACAACATTGTCTGGTTGCCCTTTCTTTTTTAATATATTTTTTTCTTGCCTTTATTTGGCAGGATAGTGAAGGTTATGACAGGAAGTGAGTGGGGAGAGAGAGACGGGGAAAGGGTCGGCAAAGGACCAGGGCTAGAAAATCGAATCCGGGTCAGCCGCATAGTAAACGAGTGCCCTACCATTTGCGCCACGGTAAGGCCACGGTTTACCCTTTCTGGTCAATAGAATAATATTATACTGTATAAAAAAGTCAGGCTCGCAGGGCCCAGGGTAGCATGTCCCGAAAATATGTATAACGACTGACAAGTAATGTCGATAATAATTAGAGATGCACCGGATCCTGATTTTTAGGATCCTGACGGATAACGGATCCACTGCTTAAGATCCTGCCGGATCCGGAACTGGATACCGGATCCTACGAAAGGGTTGAAACACATAGCCTACTTGCACACGTGGGCCCTTTTTATTATGTTGGCTCAAACTATTTTTTAGACTCATTGGCTTACTGCCTGCACTGGCCGCTTCCAAAGGGCTTTCACTCCATGCAGCAATTGGTGTTGTGAAAGACTGACTGAAAAACCTAGGCTAGAGATGCACCAGATCCTGATTTTTTAGGCAACTGCCGGATACCGGATCCACTGCTTAAGATCCTGCCGGATCTGGATCAAGTGAAAAACCCTATTATCCTGCCGGATCCGGAACCGGATCTTGGATCCTGTGCATCTCTAATAATAATATATGCATAGTTACACTTTCCACATCGGACACATTAGGTGAGATATACAGTATAGACCAGGAGAGACCCAGAGCTCATTAAGTGTGTTCATCTCATCTGAGCCGTTTGTTTTGTTCCCATTGTACTCGGGGTAATTGGGCCGTAATAACTACCACACGGTGATAGGGGACGCTGGCTGGGATGTCTGCAACATCTGTGTCCTCCCTTTTCCGCCACAGACAGTGTTTCCCACAGCTTTATTTAGTTCCTGACACACACACACACACACACACACACACACACACACACACACACACACACACACACACACACACACACACACACACACACACACACACACACACACACATGCCGACAGACACACATGCTGACAGACACAAGCACGCGCGCATGCAAACACGTGTGCACACATACACTTACATGCACACACACACACACACACACACAAACACATGCATGCTGCATGCACACTCTCACACGCACATATGCATGCACAAACTGCTGCTTCGTCACAGTTGAAAAATGTAGGCTCTCCCCTTTTATCATGGGTGTGTGTCTGATTTCTTTTGAATGGGCGTGTGTTTGTGAATGCGTGTGTGCGTGCGTGTGTGTGTGTGCGTGCGTGTGTGTGTGTATATGCATGTGATTTCATTCCACACAGCTATTTAGGATATGGTGCTCTGAGCTGGACTTTCCCCAACTGGATTTTATGTGGCAAATTTCTTTTGAAGGCGTCCACACACACACACACACACACACACACACACACACACACACACACACACACACACACACACACACACACACACACACACACACACACACACAATAGCATTGCATTAGACATGTCATAAAGCTGTCAATATGTCACTTTTCCCAGGGAGCACTACTGTCATTCTTCCCCATGTAATGTAGTGCATGGCACGCCCTTGGCTAGACCAGTGGTTCCCAAACCTTTTCAGCGGGGACCCCCTTTTGGACTTTTCGTGATACCCGCCTCCATTTCCGATGGGAGGATATGGGCTCCTGCCACGGAATTCTATGAGAAGACGGGAACCTGCGCCAAAGAGATCCATGCATCATGCACCATACAACTTCATGTGTAGTTAATTGTTCAATAAATGTCAATATTGTTCATTTTGCCTCTCGAGTCTTCATGGTAGAACCAAGAAAAGTCCCCGTGTTAGATGTCCTGTCAAATGGCAGAATCCCTACAACAGTATGTTTCTCAACAGGGGCTCCACAGCTCCCCAATGGGCCGTTGAGAAGGATACAGCCCAGGGAGTCTTTCTTCAAAAAAGGTTGAGAACCACCATCCTTACAGTAACGCCCAGATAATTAGCTGCTTTGGACACTCCAGCTGGTGTTTGGGTGGCACCTCTGGCTGACATGTCCACGTCAATAAATCAAGGCCACCGAAGACTCAGAGGTACAATATTTGCCAATCATTATGTCTCTCAGTGATCTGGCATGCACTCCCACCCAAAGTTCAGTCACATTTTTCATTATATCAATTTATTCTCCACATTAGAAACTGTGAATTTGTTCATACTGTACAAACAGAGATTGGCTTTCCCATGTACAGTATATTCAAACATTCTGATACTAACTTAGTAACATTTGTTACAGTTGCCAACAAACTTTTAAGGAAATTGTGGTAGCCATAATGCTTCGTAATACCCGTAATACTTCAACTTCAATGTGTCTCGAATTAAACCTAATGTTAGCTACTTTGGAAGGTCTTCAAGTAAAATATTATAGGTTTAGATATACCTATACTATTTCTAATGTGCTGGTTATTGTTGCCTCTTTGGATACTCTGGTGCATTTGGTATTAAAACATCGTGGCCCTCGTCATCACAGAAATTAGATAAATGATTTGTGTGCCGTCCAAAAATGAGGTTCTGTCTGTCTGTCTGCATGCACCGTCGATGACATTGACTGAGGGAAACATCACTGCCACTAAAACCACAGTTATTTTCTTCAATAAAAAAGAGGAGAGGGAGACAGATGAGCACAGAGGATCTTCCCTATAGTCTGGGGCGAACTGTGCCCTATTACAGAGAGTCTGTCTTCAATTCTTGTGCAGAAATGTGAAGACGTACGTTACGTATGTGTGCCTCTGCACTTTCCACCTGCTTGCAGGGCCGTAACCAGACATTTTCAAATACAGAGGTCAAATACCGCGCGCTGTACTGCATACTGTACATTAAGAGGGCTTCAAACTCTTACGTTTGTTTTCATTCATCACTGCCCTGAGGTCCTCAATGGTAGTTACGTTCATGCCTGCTTGCTGTGGCCCATGATGATGGATGAGGTGGAGTTGGGGGTACACCCCTTTTACTCACAAGGAGATGTAACATTGAGTGACACGAGCCCTCAGGGAGGAAGCCCTTCTATCTCTCTCTCTCTCTCTCTCTCTCTCTCTCTCTCTCTCTCTCTCTCTCTCTCTCTCTCTCTCTCCCTCCCTCTCACTGCTCAAGCAAACATCTGTGGTATTCTTCTGAGGGACAGTGCGTAGGAAAGAGCGTGAGTGGATGGCCGATAAGGATCGACACAGTTAAGTGGTTGTGTTTTGGGGAGGGGAAGGGGAAGGGGCCTTTTTCAGGCCTGGGCAGTATTTCATTTATTCGCGGAAAACCATTTTCTAGGACAGCCATGGACAACATCTCAATAAGACCGTGTGTGTGTGTGCACTGGTGCTTGCAGATGTGTCTTGCAGAATGTCTGTATTTGAAGGCATGTGTCAGTTTGTGCGTATGTGCGTGTGTGTATGCGTATGTCTGTGCGTGTGTGTTTTGTTTGTGCATGCGGGTGTATCTGTTGCAGATTGTACAGTATGTGGTGTGCGTGCGTGCGTGCGTGCGTGAATGCATGCTTGTTTGTGTTTGGGGTAGGGCTCCTGCAGTGGAATTTGCATGCGGTGTGTGTTTGTGTGTGTTTTTTGTGGTAGTGTAAGGGCCTTTCAGGGTGTTTGTATGTGTGTGTGTGTGTGTGTGTGTGTGAGTGAGTGTGTGTGTGTGTGTGTGTGTGTGTGTGTGTGTGTGTGTGTGTGTGTGTGTGTGTTTAGCTGGAGGTTTGGATGGAGGTTGCTGGGAATTTGCACATGTTTAATCACAAATCGTTTTGTATTTGGTTAATGAACAGTACATGTTGTGGTTTTGCTTTTCGAATGCATTTCAAATGAAAAGTTATAGAGTGGTCTGTGATTATAATCACAGTAATGCAGTGGTGGATTGTTTTGCCAAGCATGGCGCTAGTTTCTCTTTCAGGGAGATCCAGGACTGGCTTGGGGTTGAAAAACAGCCCGGGCATTTTCTTCAGCCCATCAAACAACCCCCTTACTTTTCTACGATATTATTGCAAGTTCAGTCCACCGTCTACAGTAGGCCTATATTAAAGATGGACCAATGGGCTGCGCATCTAAATGGTGGGCCGGCCTTTAAGGGATAACCATAGCAACAACAACAACAACATTGGACAGCCAGCCCACCGGGAAAATGCCCTGTATGCCAGATGACCAGTCCAGCCCTGGCGTGATGTGTTTAGTGCAGATGTGTCATGCATGCATGTAAATACACATACCAAGGGCTGACAAATGATGCATCAGACTCTCAAACAAAGTTTTTGTTTAGCTATTCCACACTTCTGCTGTCCCTCTCCTAACTCCGTACACAAAGCACTTGCATCCTTTCAAGGCGCAGTACTTTCTCATGAAGGGAAATGTCTTTATTGTTATTTTAGGAATTTTGTCTCGTTGAGACGTTGCTTTTAATTGGGATTGGGAACAAAGTTTTGAACGTGTTTCATCCCATGCTTAATATAGCATCAACATCTCTGTCATACACATATAAATGAGACAAATTACACTAACAAGAAGGGTGAATGGCCTTTTCTCACTGCATTTGGAGTGCATCGGTGCTACCATTTACATAGGAGCTGAGTGGGGGCAGTAAATTTACTACGTGACCTCATAAAAACCTCTGCAGGCCAGCCACAATGTGAAATAACAACTGCTAAAAGTTCAGGCAGTGACTCCAAAGGCAAATAAGCATAAGGCTCACAGTGTTATGCTCAAAGTAGCATCCCTGTGCACAACCACTGTCCAGGTGCTGGTGATGTGCAGTAAGAGTAATCCAAGTAAATGAAGGATGAATCACCGCACACTGGTATTCTTTGCTGGTAGTTTATTTGGTGAACAATGCGTTTCACTGTTGCTTCATCAGGTTCACTCTGACATTACAGTGTTATGTCTTTATGCTTTTGAAATGTTCTTCTTGTGGGTTTTTGAGCATTCTATAAAAAGAATTCGTTCTATAACAATGCAAGATTCTACAATTCCATATTTTATTGAATGACGCCCAGAATTCTATAGAACTTTCACTGCCCGAACATTCCCATCACACAGGTTAAAATGCTGCATTGAGAGGCATTTCGAATGTAATTCTGTGAAATTGCAGGTTACTTTAGTTACCACCCCTCCCCAGGCTCTTAGATGTTAATAATACATATGACAATCCCTTTTGTAATTAGTGCTAACAAATCACATATGACAATCCCTTTTGTAATTAGTGCTAACAAATCATTTACAATATAAACAACATAGTTTTACTGGCTTCATTTACGGCCTCTCTCATGAAATGTGATATGTATTGTATGCCTGTAGAATGGGTTTATAAAACAGTTAAAATATAGTAAATGTTTCATTCACATGTGACATTTATTTGTGGTAAGCCTGTAGTCAACAATGATATAAAACATCTGAATAAAAAAATAGTTTTATTAGTACATGTAATCAGTGACCAATGAGGAAATGACTATGATTTGAATGCTGTAAGTTGTCTACCAAAGCCATTTTCACACTCCTGAAATTGTTCTTAACGCCCAGCATTTATACACCCCACCACCACACCCCGTCCCCAAGGCTGTCTTTATTTCCTTTTCCATTTTTTTTCACTTTATAAATTACATTTTCATAACTGTTCTATTCTAGAAGAGAAAGCATAAATATCTGACTAAAACGATAAAAGCAACGAGGTCAAGTTAAGCAGCCACCCAATGTAGTGTGTGCTAGTGTGTGTCAATTTCTGTGTTCTTTGTTTTATGTTTATGTCTTTGCTTTTTTCTTTGTTTACAGTAGGCCTATGGCCCAATCTCAATTCACCCCTTGGCCCTACCCCTTACCCCTCCCCTCCGTTTTGTGTAGGGGTAGGGGTATCCCAATAGTCGTTAAGGCAGAGGGGTAGGGGTAAGGGGGAGGGCTTTGTAGCCCTCAAAAAGGAGGGGTTCGGACAGGCAGACTCCGTTTGGAGGGGTAAGGGGTAGGGGTAGGGGTAGAAAAATACAAATGGGATTGGCCCTATATGTCTCCTTGAGTCTCATGTCTGGTGCCAGCGAGTGTGATGCAAATACAATTGCCCCACAGGGATAAATAAAGCTCTAACAAATTAATTATAAAATCATTTGATTTGGGAACCTCCCATATACGTACATATGCTATATTCAGGCTTCTTCATTTCAAATCAGTCATGGAAATGTCGAAAAGACAATAACAACCAACCACTTTTAGTTCCCTTAGTCACTTGCATTAGAAAGTATTTATTCAGCATACGATAAACTAAACGTTGAAATTTGTATGTGTAGCTAGTACCGTTGTTAGAATTAATGGTGCCTATAGCATAGGTTCTGAGGCATCTGGCTTTTGATGAGTCTTGTGGTTTTCCCAAAAGGAAAAGACACAGACCTCATCTCAATGTGCCACAGCAAGAAGCCGTCTCCCCTTCCCAACTCAATACTATTTTAGTCTGCATAATCAGCTTACAGCATTTCATAATGAGTTGCTTTAAGAATCCACAAGGTCTATTTTTTGTCATTTTCCATCTGACTTCATTGGCGTTGAACATTTACGATCCCTTTTAATTGGTCACGTGCACCCTTTTCAGCACACAACAATGCCTTAGGGCCATTTACTTAACCTCTGTGGTAAAATAGGGGTGTCTCGTGCTCTCATAGAACTTGGTTCTATCATTACCACAAACTGCTTTGATATTGTTAAACATGATGATTCTGTTTTAATGTGGGACATAAAGAGTCACGTTTTCACCCAGAACCAAGCTGTGGTAAATGTCCTCGTGCGTTACTCTATCCAGCAGGTAGCTGTGTGATGTGTGCGTAACCTTTTTGCCAACGTGTCAAAAGGGGTACAATAACAAAAGGAATAGTATACATTCTAAGCATTGCAGTCAGTCTAACATAAAAAATTAAGTTGCCCTGCTGCCTTAAGTTTGTAAGTTAACTCAACTTGCAAAAGCCTTGATTTGAGTTAAGCTTCAAGCTGACTTAACTGACAAACGTTTGCAACATTTTACAGTGTATAAGCTCTTATCTTGCTGACTGCATTCTTCTTCTAGACAAGCTAACTAGTAGCCTAGAAATCTAGACGCCCCTAGCGACCGCAAATTGAATTTGCTCCCGGGGGCAGTCTAGCGGACCCCGGTCGTTTTGCGAGGCTGAAAGTTATCCAATGACAGGGCCAATCAAATCGCGAGGAGCGAGATGGGGGGCTGGGCTACGTAGTAAACACAGAAAACTTTCTAAGAAGAAACATGGCGGCCGTCTGTGCCACTTACAGCACGAAAGTTTTTACTTAATTTAAAAAGCCTGGATGATAATACATTTCATGGCTGACATAGATTGATGTAAAAATACACCATGAACTTATCGGACACAAATAGATCACTACACATTACCCATTTGATCATTCGATGTTTTAAGCTAGCTCGGTAAGCTAATTTGAGCATTTTACAGAACCAGATAGTCACACGCTATATTATCAGACCACTATTGTAGGTGTAGAATGAAATTGCTGCCCCAATTTCTAATAAGACACATGCCATTAAAAACGAGACATTTGGGAGGTTTGAAAGTCTTTGAGTAGCTTACTAAATAGATGGGAATGACACCTAGTCTACCGAGCTAGTGGCTAGCCAACCTGTCGTCAATAACACCTGTGCTAGGTATCCAGCCTTGTATTACATGCCTGTCCCAATTTCTAATAAGATCCATGTCATTAAAAACGAGACATTTGGGAGCTTTGAAAGTCTTTAAGTAGCTCACTAAATAGATGGGAATGACACCTAGTCTACCGAGCTAGCGGCTAGCCAACCTGTCGTCGATAACACAGAGCTAGGTATCCAGCCGTGTATTAGTTCTATGGATATACAGCTAGCTAGCTAGCACCGAGCATGCCATGTTGACAACAATCACAAATATAAACATTTAACAAGCCCCAAATTGTTCAACATTTCGCTGGTTGATCAAGGAGGGCCATGTGGTTGAAAACGAGGCATTTTTGAATTGTGTAAGTGAAAATACGATTTATTAGGAAACTTGTTTGTGGCGTTGGTGATTACACGCATCCACTCCTATGAAGGCACGACATTGTCGCTTCACCTACAAGGGGCGTGTTGCGTGTACGTTCCGAAAGACAGCTGTGACGTTACACAGAACTGTGTGGGGATTGGTTGTTTCACCATCCTATTGCGTGACGTTGAGTGCCAAGGCATTTTGATAGACAACCGTTTATCCCGCCCACACTTTCTCCGAGCTCGCCCAGACCCTTGTACAGCTGTCATTTTGTGAGTACAGACCATGGGTGAGTTTCTCAAAAGGGAAGTTGTTAGCCTGTTAGCAACTTTGGTAGTTGCCAATGGGAAAATGCATTGAAAGCAATGAAGTAGTTCATGTAGTAAGCAACTTTGGTTTCGAGAAATTCACCCCATATTTGTACTACTGTAGAAGTTTGGTGTCATGGCATGTAATTTTAACGAGGTAAGTTTGGAGATACTGCCAAGTACCATTAGCACTTGTACTAAGCTATTTGGGATAACTCGGTAACTCTGCTATGTTCAACCTAGGTAGAAAAAAACTACTGGGCTACTTGGTTGGATGACACGGTTCAAATGACCCTAGGGTGAATCTCTGAACCACCACTTTAAGCCTCTCTGTTAAGTCATAGCAATGTTGTTATGATGTAGTTGAGTCTTTTCAGCAAAGAGTGAATGGGACACCGGCAGGTCCATCTGCGCAAAGAGACTATTAGGCATGGATAATGAATAACTTCCTGGTAAGCTACACCAATGCTCTGCTATTTTCCTCCTGTCTTCACAATTACAAAAAATGACATACTGGGAAATGTGGAAATATTTATGACAAGGGTTAAGTTCTAATTTTGTAAATCTGTCACAATATTGTGAAAGTAGTTCATAAAGTAGGCAATTTTGTTAATAACAGCCAGCCTCTGCGGCTCTAGAGCTTATAGTGTGATTGTGTGTTAATCCATTGATCCCGATTCAAAATCAACATTTACAGCCAGAACCAGCATTGGCAGTCTGTCAATCATCCCCTTTGAGCATGCTGAATTTATGTTTACAGCTTTTGTCAGTTTATTCTAATTGTGCAAGAAAGATGGAGCAATCACAGCACAGGACTGTTAGCTTTGGTGCTAGGTGTTCTCATACACTGTGCACTTTAACCCAATGCATCTAAATTAATATAAATGCGTCTACTGTAAATGTAGAGTATTTACCCTCCACAACTCTTCTAACCATGGCCAAACAATCCCTGATGTTGTAGGCCTACATTTTTAGACTAATTTAATTTGCATATTGAACAAATGACAAACTGTTCCATAAGTTTTTGGTTTTCGCTCAAATAACTCATCACAAATCATGACGAA
The DNA here is from genome assembly GCF_034702125.1 of Engraulis encrasicolus. Lineage (NCBI taxonomy): Eukaryota > Metazoa > Chordata > Actinopteri > Clupeiformes > Engraulidae > Engraulis > Engraulis encrasicolus. Next base: position 18,412,237 of record NC_085874.1, on the reverse strand, counting down.
GACATAGCAATAAGCAAGGCATTGGTTGCAAAAGCATGTGTTTCTTGTAGCCGCTGGGTAGGCCTGAACCACGAGTTATGAATGATGCAACCATGCCATAAATACAACATGGCAGATATTAAATACCATCTTGTTTTACGACTATTTTTTCATAATAGTCATGCTATTAAGGGTCAGTGTCAGGACGCTCTTTCGTTTTTTTAATGTAAGGCGATGCAGTTGTTATAGAGCAGGGCCAGTGATGACAGTTGCTCATTGAGCATACATGACAGTCTTACATTTCTACAACAGAGAGGCACGCAGGGCCTTGTCAAATTTGAAAGGCCATGGTTATCAAGCACAGATAGTAGCCTACTGATTTTCCATGACACATTTATGAGTATTTATAATGAGAGGTTCAACTGCCACATGCTGAAGACTTTTTCAAAGCTGAGTTGTTCTATGTTTGTGTGTTCATATCAGCAAAGACCACGAATGTTTGCAAGGTGTGTGTGTGTGCGTGTGTGTTTGTGTGTGTCAGTGAATGTGTGTGTACGTGCGTGAATTTGTGTGTGCGTGCATGCATGCATGCATGTGCGTGCGCGTGCGTGTGTGTGTCAGAAAGAGAGGGAGAGAGAGAGACAGACAGACAGACACAGACAGACAGTGAGACAGAGACAGAGACAGAGTGAGTCAATGAATTACACTTGTGAATGAGTGTGTCTACCCAGCAAAAACTGTGTGTTTGTGTGTGTGTCTGCGTATGTGTGTGTGTGCGTGCGTGCTTGTGTGTGCTTGCGTTTGTCAGAGAAAGAGAGAGAGAGAGAG
>NC_085874.1:18403930-18406430 GCF_034702125.1 Engraulis encrasicolus | reverse complement strand
GTCATGATCACATGGGACATTCACACGTTCATTGATGACTTATATGAAGAAAATGTGCTGAGATGTTTTCAGGACAACCATTACACTGAGAATCAACCAATTGGGATAGATCAGCAAGGTAAATTCATTTGAAAATTCTACTAAATGTAAGCTGATTGTGTTAACTGTAGGATACTTGTACATAGCCATTTGCAAGGATGTACTAAATGATTGAGACATGTACAAAAGCATTTGATGAAAGTAATGATAAATGCCATTCTGTTGTGAGGAACTGCAAATTAGTTTTGGGATTTGTCCATGTTTTGAGAATGACATCTCAGTTTCAAGAAATGAGCCAAACCAATGTAGAGAAACTGTAACACACTCTCCGCCAAACTGTGCTATCTGTCTTTGCTGCTGATATCTTCATGCAAGTTGCTATTTACCTGTGGTGATTTTGGAGGCTGACAGCCCTTGGGAAGAAGCTGTCTGTCCCTGTCTGTCTTGGCTGTTAGCACTGTAAGGTGTGACCCCCTCACCCCACACCTAGCCCCTAACAGCCTCATTACCATAACAAAATGAGTGATTAGTGTATTAGGTAAAAGCCACCGGGTCAAATGACCCCTCTCTGGTACTTCTAGGTAGGCAGAAAAATCCTGGTAGTTCTAGTGTTAATAGCATATTATTATTTAACTAATAGATAAGTAAGGGCACAGTTAATAGTTAAGTAGCTATCAGGTCATACTTAACTAAGGACCAAAATTAACACTTATTTAATACAAAAGTAAGGCATAACTAATGGTTAATTAATACATAAATATTGGGTTTTGGGACCCTTATATTAGAGTTGGCTGAGGATAACTAATGGTTAATTAATAGATAGATATTGGTGTTTGGGACCCTTATATTAGAGTTGGCTGCGGATAACTAATGGTTAATTAATTGATAGATATTGGTGTTTGGGACCCTTATAATAGAGTTGGCTGAGCATACCTAATAGTTAAGTAATGAATCTACTGTGACATCTAGTTTTCACTCGTTCAAATCACTGTAATAGTGGCAACAGGAGCCATTATATAGCAAGGATTGGACATACACTTCTCAATGATGGTGGGGTGATGAGATGTAATTTTTTCATGTACCACTTATTAGTTTTAATGGTTAAAACCCTGCAATAAATGCAGAACATTATGAAGAGTAATAGTTTTGAAGCGAGACTAAACCATTCCTTTGTGATAATTAGGTTAATGTTTGAGAATATTAGCTCCAAGAAGAGCAGTGCATGATGGGTACGCAATCTACAGACAACAATATTTCGGTATTATTTAATCATTAGATATGCCTTGCTTTTGTATTAAGTAAGTGTTAATTAAGGTCCTTAGTTAAGTATGACCTAATAGCTACTTAACTATTAACTGTACCCTTACTTATCTATTAGTTAAATAATTATATGCTATGAACTTGAGACACATGGTAAGGGGCCATATATATAAGGGGCCATAATTAACAGCAAATTAGCTATAACCTAATACTTTAGTAAGGGTTAATAATCACTACTTAATGGCACATTAGACACATATACACTAGCTATTACCGTTCAAAAGTTTGGGGTCACCTTCATTTTTCCAGTTATCTGTTTGCAATTCAAGTCGCAAACATCTTTTGAATAGCTTGAAATGGAATAATGGAAAGTACTGAACAGCCACAGGTGAAAAAAGGTTTGATTACCCATAAAATTGGTTAAACTGGACAGAAGAGTGAAATCTAACCAAGCTTTTTCACCCATTTATTACATAGAAATACATGTTTTAGTCCATTTTTCTACAGACATTTCTTTGGTTTATCAGAGAATGCATGGAACTATTGGAAAGCTCAGTGTCTGCCCTTTCCAATGGTAGGTGTATGACATTTGTTGAGTTGCCACCTCGTCCACAAATTCAAGTCAAAGTAGCTGCATGATTTTCTAGCCATCAGAATGAACCTACTTATGAATGCACGATCCATTGTCTNAGCGATGTTTTAGTGTGCAAGCCAGTCGAGGAATATTCTCCGACGCCAATTACATCGACGCTTCGGGAGGTCTACGAGCGCAGGGCTGTTGAGCCTGCATGCCTGTTGGTTTCACTGGCCTCCACAACATTTGCCGTCTCCTCCCTTCAGCCCCGGCGTCTCTCGGCTATGGCGTTTTACAGCACGTGTTCTACGCGACTCCGTCCACCACTCAAAGAACTTCACCTGCTCGTTCGGCTTCTTTCCCCAAACCGAACTTGCTGCCACGTTAGGAGGCTCGGGATTTTCCTATCCCCATTTCCACTGCTGCCCCCGACGTGGGTTTTCATAACTTTTACACCTACAGCTCCATATCGACATGGACATTTCTCTTCCACTGAAGTTTACTTGTGTTGTCTTGTTGAGTCTTTGTATGTCTTTATTTTGTGTTAAATGGTTTGTAAAGCGTCTTTGGGTATTATGAAAAGCGCTATATAAAAATAAAGTATTATTATTATTATTATTATCATAC
>NC_085874.1:18386430-18398930 GCF_034702125.1 Engraulis encrasicolus | reverse complement strand
GAGCTGAAGATAGACATTGAGCTCACATCTGTTTTAGCACTAAAGAAGAAGATCCTTAATGAAATCCAAATTTATGATTGGAAATTAGAAGGCGGGCCAAGCAAATGCAATACACGCAAGCCTGCACAAACATCAGTCTACTTCCATTCTGGGTTGCCTTGCTTAAAGCTTTTTGAAACCTTCCTTTGGTCAAGGTAAACCGCAAGGTTGCCATATGTCAGCGCAATATTCGCCTGTGGTTTTGGTTTTAGGAAAACACTCATAGAGAGCTCATTTTTATTGTCATGTCCTTTTTTATGGAGGATTTCCATAAAGTGCCTACTGTATAAAATTAAAACTGTATTTGGTTTGTTTAGCATATCAAGTACATGTATCTTATCCAAATCATCGCTTCGACATGAAATAGGTCTTCTCCAATATTGAACGAATGTTTCCAAACTCCTTTCAGAGGTCCATCAAATCATAATAGGATGAAATGCTCGTCTGAACTCGCTTTGCTACCCTCTGTGGGCTGTAACCGCACAAAGTAGTATACTTACATACTGTACTATCTCTGTGGTCAGAAGTTAATTCTGATAGAAGTCTGCTTCTACTGTTAGGCAGCTGAAAATAACAGACTACATACAATACTTAGGGTTGATTTTCACAGATGCTCACAGTTTAGTGAGTGTAGAATTGAACAACAGTCAATCAAAATTGACAATGTGATTCATAAATAGCTATGTCTTTGTTATAAGAGATAATAAGAGACAATATTGTTTTGATTCAAAGAATATTTCCAAGAGGCTGTGGCTCTATTGGCCAAAGCTACCTGCTATGCTGAATTTGATTAAAACGTCAGAACATTTCCCTGACACATGTCCCCAAAAATCGATTTCTCACCTTCTTTATTCAACCCCTAGCCTTGCACTCACAGATTTTTTTCACTTTGAATTTCAAACATTCGCGAGTGTCAATCTTTCGGGCTGACAAATGTAAACAAGGTGAGAAATCAATTTTGGGGAACATGTACCGGGGAAAATAGTAATTTTGAAACTTTCTGATGTTTTCCTTTAAGGTATGGCAGATCACAGACCAACAAAAGTAGCCCAGTTGCTTACAGCCCACAATTACAGTGTTAATTGAATTAGGCAGTGGAATAACGACTCTTCTTCCAATTGGTCCTACTCTCCAAGTCTTGAATGAATGCGGCGACATCTACAGTGTAGATCCTTTGACTCTTCTACATCATAGGCCTATAATGTATGTGTTTACATTTTCTTCAGGCCCCCAGGGTACTGTGGGAATCGGGTGTCTCAGGGGACACGAGATCGGTGAAGGGTCAGGAAGGAACCAACATGTTATACAACCTCCTCTGCTGTAACAAGGACTATGGGTGAGAGGCATTGCACACAAACACGAATGCACGTGCACACACACGCACGCACGTGCTCGCAGACACACGCACACACACACACACACACACACACACACACACACACACACACACACACACACACACACACACACACACACACACACACACACACACACACACACACACACACACACACACACACACACACACACACACACAAGCAGGGCGATCCATCCCCAGCCACTCCACTCCACTCTACTCCACAGAGGCCGGGAGCCCTCTCTTGTAAATCATCATCACTATCAGCCATGCATTTGTGCATCAGATATGCTGGCGTCAACTCAAGATCTGCTGACATGACAATAACCCTCGGTGGACTGTTACCTGCAGGCGAAGAGAAGGTTAGGGATTGGGGCTCGAGGAACATGTTAAACACATTTATGAGGCCAGCGCATGTGAGTCAGGGACTTTTGTGAAGAAAAGCAGATGGAGACAGAGAGAGAGAGACAGAGAGACAGAGACAGAGAGACAGTGATACACACAGAGACACAGAGAGAAAGAGAGAGAGAGAGAGAGAGAGAGAGAGAGAGAGAGAGAGAGAGAGAGAGAGACTTATGCATGTGACATGACTCCACAGTCTTAATATTGAATTTAAAGCCTTGCTCTTAAAAACGTGTCAGGGTTGATGCACAAAACATCATGCCTTCATAATCCTCAGTTGTCATACAAATAGACACAGGGAAAAATTACACTGCAATGTAAAAGTTATGCCAGATATCTTCATAGCTCTGACGTTTTTTTGCCAAATAAATGTACAGGACTGAAATCATGAATATGCTTGCTTTTACCCTGTGCTCGTTTGTTTGTTTGTGTGGGTGTGGGGGTGGGTGGGGGTGCAAGTGTAAGTGGATCTATGCGCGTGTCTTCATTCCTTGCACAGCATTTATGAGTGTGTGTGTGTGTGTGTGTGTGTGTGTGTGTGTGTGTGTGTGTGTGTGTGTGTGTGTGTGTGTGTGTGTGTGTGTGTGTGTGTGTGTGTGTGTGTGCGCGCAGTGGCTATTATGAGTTGTACAGTAGTCTCCTCCTCCGAACCCCCCTCTGGCGCCCCACCCCCCTTCCACGGCCATGCCCTAATGGCAATAAACATAAATAGTATTATTTATTCATGTTGTTGGGTGCAGCTTTGTGATTGTACCGCCCACTCTCGGGGGCCGCCCTAAGCAATTGCCTGGTCAGCCCGGCCCTGTGTGTGCATGTGCGTGGGTGCGTGCGTGCATGCGTGTGTGTTTGTGTGTACGCTCCTGTGTGTACAGAGCCTCATCCCTGGGCCATGCTCCAGTACAGTGGGGAATATCTGGGCCAGGCAGGCTCAGGCTTCATGCAGGCAGGGCAGGCAGCTAGGCCAGCCTTTCGTCAGCCCAACCCAGCTTGCCTGTGGAGCCAACCTTGTCAGCCCAACCCAGCCTGCATGTGTGCACTGCTCACCCACTGATTCCCTGGCCACACCTATTCCAGAGCCCCAGCTTGCTCGCTCACTTGTTCCGGAACTCTCCTCAGCCTGTGGAGTTTGGCTGGATTGGACGGATGAATGGTTGCTGGGCAACCGCCCATCAGCAGCAGCAGCAGCTTTCTGGGGCCTGCTGGAGAGCCCCGGGGGTAATGAGAGTGGACGTGCCTCTACGGGAGCCAGGGGTGGGTGGCTCTCGCCTCCCCCAGCCAAGAGGGATTAGAGGAGGCTGGGCAGACATCTGCACACACAAGCAGGGCTGCCTGCACACAGGGAGCCAGGCTTTGCTGACAACTAATGACCATAGCTATAGCAACAGAGCTGGATGAGTTTTCGTTTACGGTTGATTGGCGTATGGATATGAGCGTTTGAGATGAGCCAAAGCAGAGGCCCCTATACAGTGTTAGATGCATGGGCCAACCCCTGAGCATTTAGGGGAGGAAAAAAGTTTCAGCTGAACAGAACTCAATGCGTTACAGCAGGAACAGACTCCAGGGTACAGATAAATATTGAGGTGATCCATTGAAACAGAACATGCATACTCTCTGTACGGGGAGTGAAAAGCTGGATCCACCGGAAAAACCCTGGTCTCATGATATTCATTTTGAAGCAGAAGGCTTACAAGCGATAGATCAGAGTAATGGAGGCTGAGATAAAGATAGATTTCGTTCATTTTGGACCAAGAACAATTTTAATTTCCTCCTTTAAAAAGACTACGCTTTCCATCCAAAAAAGGGGGAAAATTACAAGGAAGAGCTTGAAATAAGCGCTTTGTTCTCTGTCAGGGTAATCAATACGTTCTACTTGTTTTGATTGGCAATGAAGGAAACCTCAAGTTTCAATGCTGTCTGGGGCCAAAGGTTTCAAGCTTCAAGATCCACTGACATGATTCAATAGATTTTTATTAAACAGACGTTTGCCAGCAGTCAGTTTTTCCCCTTGGCTGCAAAAAAAAAAACAAGATGTCAGAAGGCAATGTTCTCCAAAGCCATTGCAAATATCACCACCCAGTCACTGGCAAATATTTTGGGTTCTCGGTCTGAAGCAGTCCAAAGGACATCAGGTACAATAGGTTCAATGTCTCCTTTTTAGGTTTAAGGTAGGTTTAATTAAAATAAAAAGACATTTGCTATTCACTCCAATAAATCATTCCTTTGGCAGAGAATCTTTTCAGCTGTCCTTTGCTGTGGGATTGTACATTACATTATGACTCCGCCACCATAGACAGCTTTTGGGGCTTTGCAGCCAATAAACAGTTCTCTCGCAGCACACAAAGTTTCCTTTCACAGAGCCGTGGATGAAAAGCACATATCAGGGGCACAAACGATTTCCTCTCAATTAAAAACCAATTTATATGCCGAGGCCAGGCCTAATCAAGTCACGATCATGTTAGCGTTTGAATAAATAGAGAGAACTTTCCAGCTGCACTGTTTCTAATGACCCCCAATTGCCAGAACGCGAGGCAGCACGGCCCCGATGTTTAAAAGAGAAATGAAATAATGGGAGCTCTACAACAAATCAGCTCACCGTTCCCCAGTTCCTTACTACTGTGCCTCAGTCTCAAAGAGCTTTCATTTAACCCTATCCAGACCGGGCTTTTTTGGCATTCCTGGGACCGGGGGGGGGCTCTTTTGGCCCCCACCTCATAACTTAGGAACCGAATGTCGTATGACCACCAAACTCGGAGGAGATGATCGTCAGCCCAAAATCTATGATTGACATCAGTTTGGTGTCATTATTGGGTATTATGACGTCATTATGACATCACTTCCTGGTTTTATTGCCCAAAATGTCACTGTGATGTATTTTCCATCTAACTTGGGTAATGCACATCAATTGTAGTTATTATGTGCATCAGACCACTTCAAATGTAGACAAGGGTTTCTGATGCTAATGAAAATGTAAAAAAATATGAAAAATTGTGTGACAAAATCACGTCGTAGATGGCAAAGCGGCTTCAGTTTCGTATAACATAGCCGCAAGCATTTAGCCCTCAACAACAGGATATATTATTACCAAATTTGCAGGCCATGATATACATAAGACACACAAGCAATGAGAAATAAAAAGAAGAAATAAAATTGAGCTGAAATTTGCATTGGGAAAGGTAAAAGTAGGTATTTGATGATGTCATCAAATTAGCATAAATTAGCATAAATTAGCAACATTTTATAATAATTAATTTAGCAAATATTATATTTGGTTAAGTTATGCTAATGTAATGGAATAACTATACAATAAGTAGTACGCAATAAGGAGGGTACACTGATGAGACTCCGATCAGTGATTTTCTGTCAGACGTACCTGTCAGAAAACCGTTGCCATGGCAACAACAAAAATGATAAACCTAATCTTTTGGTATCACACTGAAGCCAACTTCATTTTAGGAAAAGTCACAAAGTTTCGTAGTCATAGCTTTAGTCATTCAGGAGTTATACAATGTCAAAGTTGGTGCGGGCACTTTTAGCCCCCCCCCGGTCTGGATAGGGTTAATTACATTTCATATGCTATGACATTTCCTTAACTCATAGCACGCAGGCACACACGGCGGTCCACTTAAAGTACTTGCAGTTTTAATTTTAGATATTGCTTGCGCAGCATAATTACTTTGGTGCGTGGATGTCCTCGCACTGGTGATGTATTCTGTCGTCAGACAACATACTCTAACACAGAGGTTGTAACAGTATATGCTGAGGAACACGCTATGGATTTATGTTGCAGTGACAGCCATGATGGATGACTTCTTTGTAGCCTCCAGACTTTCTACAGACTCTCGCCACTAGTAGGAACAGGTGGTAATCTGCTCATGACTCATCACATACTGTTGCGGATGCTTTAGTAGAGGTTATAACACATTATGTTCATTTTCCAGGGACGATTAGGCCTCTCTTTCTACATTAGGACTTTATTGCAGTTCATTTCATTTTGTTAAAGTTTTTCTAAAGTCAGATATTGTTGAAAGCTCAAATTCACGGCCACCTTTGTAATATTGTAATGACTTTTATTACATGGCTTCCTTTTCATTGAGGATTACACCGCAATGAGGGATTCATTAATAAAATCATAGTTCTATCATAGTTCCATACAATCAGCATTTCACATTACTAAGACTTTGATTAATTAGAACACTTAAAATCAAGAGTAACATGCCAACATCTGTCAACATCTGTAGAGAGCATCACATTGCTAAAGTGGAGTTGTTGCAGTAAATATTACCAAAATATTACCGTAATGTGCACTGACTAATACTCAAGACACTTTCCCTCTCACTAGTGAGATGACTACATTTTTTGTATTTGTTTCTTGTGACACACAACGTTCCTCTGAAACAACTTACACTAATATCCATGTTCTCCTAGATTTTTTTTTCTAAATGTTTTTGGGAAATGTATCACAGTGAACAGATGCCTGGCTGGATCAGTATATGATTCGGGTGATTAAAATGGTCCCATAAACTTAAACAGCACAACGTGTGGCAATATGACTAACTTTAATCCAGCACCCTGCTCCCAGCATGTGCTCAGTATGGTCTTACAGGTGGTTTAGGAGACGCATGACTCAATCAAGTGAAGTATCAAATAAACAACCAGAGACACAGAACAGAATAACCAAGTAAAAAAAATGGCCTGAAACTATTTGTGTAATGTGTACTGAATTTGACTCTTGGCACTCAAAGAAAGAGAGCAGGTTTATAAGCTGTGGCAGAAAGGAAATCTACTCTCTTGTTAAAGGGGAAGTGTTAAAGTCGTTAGCTTTTTGCCAAGTTGAAGCCGTGCTCTGATGCTGTAAACAAGCAACAGCTGCATAATCTCTTGCCTTACAAGTACTCTTCCTCGTCAAGACTCAGAGAGTCCGAATTGATCTCATGGCATCTAGAAATGCGGGGTTTAAGATTGGATAAAATATACAGCTTCCCTTTCCATTCATAGCAACATCAAAGGGCCTCCTGTCAGTGTTGCTGTCTTTTCAGTTGGCTAACTGGACATAGAGTCATCGAGTGGCGTCTCAAAAGAAAACAATGGTTCATGTCCTCCTTGGGCAGTTGCCTATACACTGTGCAGGAAATGGTCAATAAAGGTACTGCAAATATGCTGCGCGATGAAACTGGGCTGCCTATTGCCAAATTTGACCTTTACATGAAAGTTTACTGAGTAATAAACAAATATTTTCTAGTTTGGTCCAAGTTTGGTCCAAGGCTATTTTTGGAAATTCAAAATGGAGAAGATCCCCCTTTTCATGTTTGAAAAGTGCAATTTTTCCAGTCATAATGAATACTTAGAATTTGATGGTGGTGGTAAGTATTCATGACAAAGGTAACATTAGTGAATGGGCAGCATGAATTCTGGAAAGAAACAACTAAAAATCTCACACAGTGTCCCTTTAAATTGTGTGAATTTTGAAGGCAACATCGGATGGTAACTTACTGCTGCCTACTACCCAGAATGCTGTGTGCCAGCTCCCCTGCAACAGTGAACCTGAAAACAAACCTGATCTACCACCTTAAATGTGTCTTTATAGTGTGTCTTTATAAATGCGTCTTTATTAGTCTGACACATAATTACGTAGATATTGAAACTGAAGCCAGAAATCAACATAGTATGTAAATATGAAGTTGCTCGATCAATTTACAGCCCTTTTTATGATTCTGTCCTTCCCGTCTGGTAGGCTATTTACAATAATTCCCAGCACATGAATGCACGGTTACATTAGTCAACTAGCCTACGTAGGCCTACCGCTAGCATCCAAAAAACGTAACGGCATAACGTCAAATATGTAACAACATCCCAGGTCAGTGCTCTAGTTAGTGCCATTTGAAACAAGCATTCTAGAAGATATCTTTACGACAGAAGTCATATCTTATTAGACAACTGTTTATTTTGGGAGGGAGTCATTGAACTGCTGCCCTCCATTTTGAACGGGGCCTATGACTTATGTAGGACCACACTCTCTTTCTACTGTACATGTCTAGTAAACAAACATGTTTCAGTATATCATCAATTACAGTAGATGAAAAAGTAGAAAGCGAGTGCAGTCCTCTGTTCGATTTGTCTTGACTTGAACCTGAGGTTTGGAAGCTGGGTCTGCCTATTAAAATCAGCTTCCCTCCCCTCAGCCACAGGATCCCACACAGCCTATGATAACTTGATTTAACCTGATTAAAATTACACTTCTGGAGTTCTCCCAGATGGCTGGCACCGAAACCCACTTAATCTTTCACATTTAAAGCAGCAGAACTCTTTTGACTAGAATTATCTTTGGACTAAGTGTGGGAATAACTTTGCAGGGTCTGTTGGAACATACCAAGACCAGGACAAAAAATAAACCGTGCTGAAAGAAGAGGATGGAGGTAGGCCAGTAATCACCACAAATCTAAAAATATATTATTCAGGGTGAGTTTAAAATCTCCATCAGCAAGGACACTAGTTGGACATGCCACATTGCTTTCAATGAATGGAACTGTGGCTCCAAATCTACAGAAGAATCACAGTACAAGACGTTTAGATTTAAGATAAAAATGCTCAGAAATGCTGGAGGCTTTTATATGTGCATTAATCACTTCCGAAAGGTAAACAAAGTTGGACAGAGTATGGCGTTGCATATTCAATATGTTTGATGAAAAGCTCAGATTAGAATGTCAACATGAATTATTCAATTGTGTCAAATTCATGCCTTCAGGGGGGCGCTGTGGCAAGACGCTCTAAGCACTCCACATTTGGGCTTGAATGCCCACGGGGACCCCGGTTCCAGTCAGGCTGGGGTCATTTCCCAGTCCTCCCTCATCTCTCTCTCCAACTCACTTCCTGTCAGCATCTCATCTGTCCTGTCAATAGACCCGTAATATATAATGTATATATATTAAAATAATTGTGCTTTCAGCGTTAAAGGGGTATGCCACTATTTTGGGGCTTAATACAGTTAAAATCGTTGGCTGGGGTTTATAAAGGTGGTTAAGTGTCTTAATTTTCATGTTAAGCTTAAGTTAAAAGAGGGAATATGTTGCTAAGCTAGTGAAAGTCAATGGATCCGTGTAGCATTGTAGCATGTAGCTTAGCGACATATTCCCTCTTTTAACTTGTCTCAAAGCAAGACAACGCTTAACATGAAAAATAAGAAACTTTACCACCTTTATAAACCCTGGCCAACGATTTTAACTGTATTAAGCCCCAAAATAGTGGCATACCCCTTTAAGACTTAAGCCTATATATCATTTGTTGTTTTTAAAAGGTACAAAATAAATGCCAGGGTGCAGACCTAGTTATTGTGCTTTTGCGGAGCCTTGGCTCTGTCTTGACGTAACATCTGACGTATCACATCTTAAGTCACCAGGTCCATCTGATATCCACAGGAAAGTCATTATGTGGTTGTTTTATTTTATGACAAGGATCACCAACAAATAAATAAATAACTAAAGAGTGAGGTTGTAAAACGAAATGCCAAAGACTTGTGGCTATGACGGCAAGCCTAAAACTTCCCCTCTTACAGATTTCTTGGAGGGGAACTGTTCCAGAAGTCGTTGTTGTCATACGGCAAACCACTGAGCACCAAATACCTGGAACTAATGTCTGGTTCCTAACATCTCAGCTGGTTTGTAGAACACAGAGAAAATGGCTTGTGACTCGAGGGGAGGGGAGGTGTGTGTGTGTGTGTGTGTGTGTGTGTGTGTGTGTGTGTGTGTGTGTGTGTGTGTGTGTGTGTGTGTGTGTGTGAGTGTGTGTGTGTGTGTGTGTTGCTACATGGATTGCTGCGGATGGCTACCTTACGTCACCGATACAAACAAAGATAAAACTGTCATCAGAATACCGGGCTCAGGCACAGACAGAGCTGACAAGCTTTTACCTGTAAAACAACTGAACCTTATCTCCGGTTAACGAGGATAGCATTAGCATGCATACTTCAGATTCCTCTTGTTTGTTCCCGTTCTCGAAATTACATAAACAAACACATAAAAAACAACAGTTTTAATGGTTCCCTCATGGCTCTGTCTGTCCTTTTTCCTGCTTTGGCAAAGAAGAGTTGCCCACTGGCTCAGTGGGAGAGGGAGGAGTGTGTGAGTGTGTGTGTGTTTGTGTGTGTGTGTGTGTGTGTGTGGGGGTGGTGGTGTTGGTGGGGGGGTCGTGTAGCTCTGCTGATCCTTCCCGACATTAGCTGTGTTTCCATTACATTCATCTCATCCATCTAGAGGCAGTTTTACCGATAGGCAAGATTCAAGATTCAAGAATTTATTGTCATTGTCAAAAAGGCAACAAAATTGTGTTTGGGGTACAATATTTAGTAGCAGCAGGTTTTCAAGTAAAGTGCAATAAGAGGTAAAAGTGACACCAGTGCTTAACACCCCCCACCCCCCCCCATCCCACTTAAAGTGCAGCAGAGAGATTAAGTGTGTAATGCTCGACACCCCCCCTCTCTGCAACACACACACACACACGCACACGCACACACACACACACACACACACACACACACACACACACACACACACGCACACACACACACACACACACACACACACACACACACACACAGCAGCAGACTATTGCAATTGCCTAGCCCCCCCCAATCTTCCCTCCATAGGGGGCCCCCCAATAGTCAGCTCCACCATGGTAAATAGTTGCAAGACTGGGGCCCCAGGTCTACGTACAGTATATTCTGCCTAGGGCCCAAAAATAGCTAGAATCCGCTGCTGAATCCATCCATTCATCCATCTCCTGGAGTCCAGATGAGAGGAAGCACAGGGTGTGCCAACGAGAGAGAGAGAGAGAGAGAGAGAGAGAGAGAGAGAGAGAGAGAGAGAGAGAGAGAGAGAGAGAATCAAACCCACAACTTTATTTCACCCATAGATTTTGGTGGAAGTTCAGGTCAGTCGGGCTGGGTTGCCAGAGTGGTGTTGAAATGATAAATCAGCATTTCAACCCTTCTGGAGAGGTGCACGTGTACGTGTGGCAGGGCACCAGCCAGCCTCATCACCTCACAGTCTAGACAAGAGGAAAGGAGAGGTCTGCAATACCACGCTGAATGGTACCCAACCCTGGCAGGGTGGAGTGAGAGACAGACTGGTGTTGAGATAAAACATTAACGAGAAGAGGGAGCTGCAGAGCGTCCGATTATCACCCACAGGAAGGAGTCGTCCCTGGCACTATGTACTACTCTGTGAACAGAGGTGTCAAAAGTAAAAGTAGAAGTAAAAAAAAAGAAACACAGTTTCCTTCCAACACAAGTAACTTACAGGTTTACAGGTTTTTGTATTTAAAAAGGGACAGCATATATTACCAGCATTTAAACAAAAATGCTAAATACACAAGATTATAGCCATGAGGCTAATTTCCATCTTTTGGCCCTTGACAGGTTTGATGTTCCTTAAAAAAACAAGGTTAAAACAAAGCTAAAAATACACAGTTATAGTACACAGTTGTAAAATTATAGTCAAAGATATGTCACACATTTAAAAAAATAAATAATACAAAATACAGTTACAAGATACAATACCCAAATAAGTTAAAGAACAGCTGCCAGTAGTAGCCTAACTATGGGAAATTATGTTGACAGCATTGAGAATCTAATAACCACAATTTTAACTGTTTGCTGAATGAGTTTACTGTTGGCAGTTCTTTAATTTTGCTGGGAATTGTGTTCCAGGTGTGAGAGACTCTGTAAGAGAAAACTGCCTGACTAAAAGCGCTCTTTCTAAATGGAACAGAGCAATCACTTAGTTGAGTACACTGTAAAAAATGCCTGTTGAAATTACGGCAAAAAAATGTCAAATTGCAACAGTCAGTGACCGTAAAATGTAAAACAGTTTATCTCTGTACTAAATATGGCAAGCCACTATTTAGTCAAAAAGCGCTACATAACTTTATTTTTGACAGGTGTCATATGTAGAAAATACTGGACTGTTCTCTGTAAACGAAGATATTGAAAAATACCGTTAAGTGAGATGAAGTAGTCAAGAAACGGTACATAACTTTATTTTTCACTGGTGTCAATATGTAGAAAATACTGAACTGTTCACTGAAAAGAAAATATTGGAAAATACCGTTAAGTGAAGATGAAGTAGTCAAGAAACGGTACATGACTTTATTTTTCACTGGTGTACACATATGTACACAGCAAATTTGCCAGAGTTCGATTGATCAGAGTTAGACTGGTGTTCAGCCAAAATCTAAACATCAAGAGTTGCAGCAACACTACAGAGTGTTATTTGACTCCTCTGGATCCGAGTTGTTGAGCTAAGAGAGCTAGAGAGTTAATGTTTAACTCCCTTGAGAGTTATGAAAAACATGCCTCCCCAATTTTTAAATGTTTTGGCAACATGAGCAGCCATTTTGTTGAGTCCCCTATAAGTGAACCAAACTCAATCCTCTGTTAGTGAACCAAATTGTGAACCAACAGACAAAGCACTCTGTTCTGCTTTTCTTCACATTGTGTATACTACAAAAAGTAGGTGCTCCTTCTGGTCGTGTTAGGCTTTTTGTCCTCTTTTAGTCCAATAGATCTCTTGTGATTGCACTTGTTCCAGGTGTAACTTGTCAAACCACTGATAGGCTGGTTGTAACAGGCAGAGTTTGATGTCAACACGCTATTTGATTAGTAGTCATCAATGGGTATTAACTTAGAGTACAACCCTCTGCATGTGTTGTA
>NC_085874.1:18351430-18378930 GCF_034702125.1 Engraulis encrasicolus | reverse complement strand
TAGAAATATAGACCCCCCCCACCCCCCTTCTTGTTACTTTTCTCGCTCCAATTATGTGAGTCATCCGGAGAGAAACCCAGAATCGAAAGTTGACGTTCCAGGTTTGGAAGTTGTGCTTTCATTCCCACCAGTCTTTAACCAATGATCCAATATAAACACATACACACACCCACACACACTCAGAGGGAGACCCCAGAAGAAAGCGCTAGTATATTCATATGGAGGTGAAGTGCCAATAAATAGGCACAGATGTCACAGTCAGATGTCAGAATTTTTATGAATTCAACGTGCAAAATGGAGTTTTACCCAACTTGAAGGGCTATTTCACTGGGAGAAAAGCTTCAAACACATTTAATCAACTGTGTTTATTTGCACAGTACTTTTTTTTTTTAACTTTAGCCCACTGCCCCTACATTATAAACTTAGTTATTCAATAATCATGAGACAGATAAAAAAAAACGGTGAAAGCTCTTTATGCAATTATATTCGAGATGACTTTCCAAGCATTCCAGAGAGGAAACGCTGGCAATTAATGAGCAAACAGAAGAAGTATCTGAGCTGTCGTTCAGTCCAGCTTTGCAAGTTAATTCACATTAACAAGTACTGATTTGTTTACTGTGGATGAAAGGCACACTAAAGCTAGCTAACCTTTTCCATATGGCTGAACTGATGTGGGGGAGACCAGTCCTGTCGACTGGCTAGCATGTGTACCATAGTACCACCACACTCTCCATCATACTCCAAGCCATTGCTTTCCCACTTTCCAACCCCCTGAGGCAGGTTTTGCTGTTAAATATTTAATAAAATACTTCAAAAATCTTACTGCCAATGCTGGGCTCTTACAGTAGACTAACTAGCAACCCAACCGCAACCCCCCCGAAACCCCCCCCCACACACACACACACACACTTACTTTTTTTTTGCTTGTTTCCTGCCTGTTATGAGGCATGAACTTTCAGGAATCAATGGGAGTTGCTGGCAGAGGTGGCACAAATCTTGTTCAGAGAGGGGGAAAAATTGGACTGAAATGTTTTGTAAGTAAGAGTGGGAAAGGAGTCGATCATCACTTATGTTGCGTGAAGATGTTTCACCAAACCAGCACATGCTGTGAGACTTTCCTTTCTCATGCACTGTCATCCCAGCGCCGTATTCGGTGCCAGGACAAAATATGTTCCTCCATGTTTTCTTCTTTGACATCTCCAGATGGTTGCAGTTTGAACTAGGCAATGAAACTACGGATTATTCCCAAACGACAGTATTAGATTCACTTGGTAGAGCAGTCTGAAAGAGATGCATGCATGAACATCCCACGCTGCGCTCCAACTCTAGAGCTTACTCGCTCTTCTTTTGGCCCAGTAATGCTTACATGGTGAAATGCTTCAATTAAGCAATTTAGCCCCAAAAAGCAAGCACACCTTGGTTGCAAGCCCGTTGAAATGTGTTTGAAAAGTGTTTAGGCAAAATTACCTGACCAAAGGGGACCATTGTCTTTTACATTTTTTATCTGTTGTACAGATAAGGGACCGTACGTTATTTACCGGGGGGGATGGCTGGTGCGCTGGAAGTCCGGTCAAAAAAAAATCATGGCCCTCCCCCCCCACCTCAATTTTTTCCCCATGGCCCTCCCCCCACTTCATTTTTGTTTTCCCATGGCCCTCCCCCTACAGGTACAAAAATGTAAATGCTAAATATAATTTTTGGTGCTGTTGTGTGAGAAGACCTTGCGCCATTTAACCCCGACGCAAGGCGCCCTCCAGCTCTGTTTCGCTATCCTTGTCGACTTACACATTAGGTTATTTCAGTGCATGGCAATTGTCACAGAGATATGTGCACCACGAACAGTGTAGCCTATTAACTGTTCTGTTCAACTTTGGACCGAGAGATTCGAGGCGGCTGCTCAACTGCGGAATCTCGAAGTGAACCCCCCCACCCTCTCTTCTCTCTCGCTAGAGTCTAGGTTGTCAATCATGCGGATCCTAGACCAAGCTGCGTGAGCAAGCGGTCTCACCTGCAGGATGACTCGAGTTGGTGGGATTACAGGGTTCAAGTAGGAGTATGGCTCCAAACAGTAGCTCTAGCCTACACTATTTCAAAACGTGTTTTTATTTTCCCAAAAGTAGACATTCTTGTAGACACCGATGAACAATTAAATAAACTGCTGCCTTTTTAGGGTGGCGCGCTCCAGTTTGACAGCTGATGCCGGTTGGAAGAAAATAGGCTACATTTCACTTCGAGATTCCGAAGTTGAGCAGCCGCCTCGAAGCTCTGTCCAAAGTTAGTAGGCTTGTTCGTGCACATCTCTCTGTGCCTTGCGATGCACGGACACATCACCAAATGTTTCAAGTCGACTATGATAGCGAGCGAAAACAGCTGGAGGGGCGCCCTGCGTTGGGCACGGTGACAGCGATTTCCTCGACATCGCAAAGTTGGTCCTGGATCAATATCTGGTATGTTAGCCTATTCTAGGTCTGATTCCAGAAATTAACGGGCATGCCAAGTGCCGCCACGGTGGTATACGACCCTGGTTATGGCTAGGTAGGCTCTGGTTATGGCTAGGTAGGCTATTACAGTGTCTATGTGGAACTGTGCCTAAAACCAAAACTAATTCCCTAAACAACCTGTCAGTGAAAATGTGTGCACCAACCTAACAACATGCCAAATTACTGTATGCCTTTACCAAAACATATTTCCTAAACTTAACCCTGTCAATGAATAATTGTAGGCCTATTTTGTAACAGCATGGCACTTCTGCATAACTGATCTTAATCCATAGGCTACAGAAGACGTTACAGGCGCAAAATCTGACATAGATAACCACTCAAACCAGATGTTGATCCAGGACCAACTTTGCGATGTCGTTCCAGCAGTAGCTTAACCCGAGGAAATCGCGGTCACTGTTATGGCACAAGGTCTTTTCCACACAAAAGCACCAAAATAATATTTAGCCTAGGCTAATACATAATTCGGTATGCCTACACGCATCCCTAGGTATGCCTAGGGATGACTACAGATACACGCTTCAGTGCTAAAGTATGCACCCAGGACCTTGCATCGCAAAGCGATGTGTTTCAGAGAAGTATTGCATTTTGTATTATTATTTAAAATAAAATAAAATAAAATATATTTTTTTCCCATGGCCCTCCCCCTAACTCCGATTTTTTTTGCCATGGCCCTCCCCGCCACCTCATTTTTTTCATCATGGCCCTCCCCCCCCTACGCACCAGCCCTCCCCCCCTGGTAAATTACGAACAGTCCCCAAGCTTGCTTTAACTAGGCCTGTGCAGTCGCCTTCGACTGCTTAAGGTATATCCCCGAAACGTGACGCTTCCAGTCCCCCATTATTCCTACCTCTCCCGTCCACCTTTTCATAAACGTATATGATAAATACAAAATATAAAAGAAATAGATTTAATATCTATACATAGATCTATGACGTGCATAGGCTTAAAACCAAACAACTATTGTGAAAATGAAGCAAAAAAAATGGGGCAGATGATAACACTGTTTTAATGGTTCACTATTACAGTGGATCTACCACATTAGGTACGCGGAGCGTCGGGGATGTAATGGTTTTGCGTGCGCCGCCGCCGCGTCCGCCGCCGCGTCCGCCGCCGCGTAAGGTCTTTCGTGTTAACGCGATAACTTTTGAACGGATGTTTGGATTTGTCCCAGATTTTTTGGGTGAATGCTCTAGGGCAGGTTCATGAACTGATTCGACTTTGGAGGTCAACACTTTCAAGATGGCTGAATTCAAGATGGCCAAATTTTTGTTTGGCCCATAACTACTGACCGGGTGGATGGATTTATCCCAGATTTGGTGTTTGAATGCTCTAGGGTAGGTTCATGAACTGATTTGAGTTTGGAGGTCAACACTTTCAAGATGGCTGAATTCAAGATGGCCGAATATTTGTTTGGCCCATAACTTCTGACCAGTTGGATGGATTTGTCCCAGATTTGGTGTGTCAATGCTCTAGGGTAGGTTCATGAACTGATTCGAGTGTGGAGGTCAACACTCTCAAAATGGCGGAATTTTCATTTGGCCCATAACTTCTGACTGGGTGGATTGATTTGCCCGGTAACACCTTATTTTAATGGTTCACCATTTCAGTGAATCTACCATATTAGGTACAGTGTAATAACCATTGTAACAATATGCAATGCCATGTAATACCACTTACACACAAATACATGATGTACAAATTGGTACATGGTGTTACACTGGTATTACATGGTATTAAATATTGTTACAATGGTTATTACACTGTACCTAATGTGGTAGATCCACTGTAATAGTGAACCATTAAAACAGTGTTATCATTTGCCCCATTTTTTTTGCTTCATTTTCACAATAGTCGTTTGGTTTTAAGCCTATGCACGTCATAGATCTATGTATAGATATTAAATCTATTTCTTATATATTTTGTATTTATCGTATACGTTTATGAAAAGGTGGACAGGAGTGGTAGGAATAATAGGGGACTGGAAGCGTCGCGTTTCGTGGATATACCTTAAGCAGTCGAAGGCGACAGCACAGGCCTACTTTTAGATGAAGTTCAACTTTTGACGCCCTCGGCTTTTGACGCTTTTGATGCCCTCGCCTCTAGAAACGCTTTTGCAGCTTTTAACGCTTCTGCCGCCTGCTCTCCCATACAAAGTCAATTACTTCCGCATCTTTCCACGCGTTCAATGCCGGCGGTGTGATCGCACGGTTAGGGGGTGCGCGAACCACATTGAAATGTGCAAGGGGGTGCGCAGGGGGGGAAAGTTTGGGAACCGCTGCCGTAGATGATTGAATGTTCTGTGCTGCTAAGTTGTGCTACAGGTCATGAGCTAGTTTGTGTTATTTAGTCACCTGAACTATGTATTATGGGTGTGAGAGAAAGAGAAGGAAGACAGAGGTGTGCTAAAACTTGAATTGCCCCCACAATACATTTTGGTCGCAGAGCCACAAATTGGCTCCAGGACCTCCACAAGTGGCTGACTTTTGTCTGCATTTTTTGCAGTCTTTTGAAGGGGTTGGATGTTTCAAACGTTTATTGAAACAATGCACCACCAAATGTGTGTCACAATCTAAGCTAAAGGTGGTCCAACAACATATTAGTGCGTATGACCTTTTATTTCGTGCTGACTTTTTTTGGACCAGGCTGTGCACAGTGTATATAAACCATAGAACCACATTTTGTGCATTCAAGTTACTTAGAGTTTTTTGTTAGTCACAAGAAAATGGTGTGATGTAACATCAATTCAAGTACAGAAGGCAACAATTTTGCGACTTAGGTCAGCGAGCCCCTGCTGCAAAGCCTCCTGTAATTACCCAACTCTTTAACACGATTTACATACGATAACACAATGAGCTCATTCCTCTTTTTTATTCCCCCCGAAGTTTTGACGCCGCACATTCTGTTATGGTGTGGTAACGACAGGCCTAATCCACGTCCATTTCCCGATTCCCTCCTAATCCGTTTCCCCCCTGCCCGCTGGTGGGTAAATAGCACGAGCCGGCCCCAGCAACCATGTGCATATGGGAAATCCATGATGGATACACGCAGGCCTCCTATTAGCACAGCTCATTAACAATGTATTATGTCTGAGCTTGTAAAAAGCATAGCTGTAAAAGCTGATTAATGCAATCATGGCATTCTTAGTCAGTAGATCGTTTTTGGATGGAGACATTTTTCCACACCTTGCAAATAGCCTATGTCTTTCCAGTCACAAGCAAAACAGTCAAATGAAGGCAAGGCAAGGCAAGGCAAGTTTATTTATATAGCGCATTTCATACACAGGTGCAACTCAATGTGCTTCACAAAGTTAACAAATGTAAATGAAAGGAAACAGGGAAGAAAGAAGGAAATGAATTAGAGTCAAAAAGCATTTAAAAACATTAAGATAAAACATAAGGTAAAAATAATAATAAAATAAAATAAAATGAAACAAATTAAATAAAAAATAAAAATAATAAGAATAAGTAATTTAAGCTAGGGGAAAGCATCTGAGAACAGCTTTGTCTTGAGTCTAGATTTAAAGCTATCAATAGTGGGTGCATTTTTTATGTCATCTGGAAGCTGGTTCCAAAGCTTTGAAGCATAGAAGCTAAAGGCTGCCTCTCCACCCTTTGTTTTGACTTTTGGAATCAACAGCAAATTCTTCTCCGTTGACCTTAGTGACCTAGTTGGTGCATACAGCTGAAACATATCCAGTAGATATGTGGGTCCCATTCCATTTAGTGATTTAAAACACAAGTAGCATAGCCTTAAAATCAATTCTGTAGCTTACTGGGAGCCAATGCAGCGATCTTAAAATTGGAGTAATGTGGTCGAACTTCCTTGTCTTTGTAAGAACCCTTGCAGCTGCGTTTTGTACAAGTTGAAGCTGTTTAATGGTCTTTAATGGGGAGGCCAGTAAAAAGACTGTTACAGTAATCAACTTTACTAGAAATAAAGGCATGTATTAGCTTCTCCTGATCATGTTTAGACATCAGGCCCCTAAATTTAGAGACGTTTTTTATGTGATAAAATGCAGACTTAGTAATAGCTTTCATGTGACTGTTGAAGTTTAGGTCACTGTCAATGAGGACCCCAAGATTTTTAACTGTTTCCCTTGCTTTCAGTCCCTTCGTTTCAAGGATAGTAGCAATCTTTTGTCTCTCCTCTCTTTTCCCAAATATAATTACTTCAGTTTTATCTGTGTTCAGCTGGAGGAAATTGTGAGACATCCATTTGTTAATTTGGTCCATGCAATGATGAGTAGAGTGATTCAAGGGGGGTATAGTCATTTGGGGACATAGATATGTAGAGCTGGGTATCATCCGCATAGCTATGGTAATTTATGGAGTTATTCTCGATAATGTGTCCCAGTGGCAACATATACAGATTGAACAAGTAGTGGTCCCAGAATGGAGCCCTGGGGGACCCCACAATCCAGAGACATTGGTGATGAAGTATGTCTTCCAATGGCGACAAAAAAACTTCTTTGTTGTAAGTTACGATTTTAACCAGTCGATCACTATGCCCGTTAAAGCCAACCCAGTGTTCCAGTCTATGTAGTAGTATAGAATGATTAACTGTATCGAAAGCAGCACTCAAATCAAGAAGTACCAAGACGGATGATTTGCCAGCATCAGAAATTCAATCTTATGTCATTCATAACTTTAATAAGAGCTGTTTCAGTGCTGTGGTAGGCACGGAAACCTGATTGAAACTTATCAAAATAGCTATTAGAGATTAGAAAAGCAGTTAATTGGTTAAAAAACAATTTTCTCTATTATTTTACCCATGAATGGTAGATTGGGTTATGGGCCTATAGTTGATTAGTACCAGTGCATCCAGGTTGTTGTTTTTTCAGTAAGGGTTTCACAACTGCTTCTTTCAGACAGCCTGGGAATATGCCTGTTTGTAGTGAGGTGTTGATGATCTGAAGTACATCTGATGATATTAGATTTTAAGATGGATTTGAAGAAGGCTGTTGGTAAAATATCTAAGTCAGATGTAGAGGAGCTAAGACTTTGTACCGTTCTATTAAGAATGTCCACATCAACTAAATGAAAAATTTCTCATGAGGTTAGGATTTAACTTCACCATAGCAAGCTGGTCTGAATCTTGGGTCGGTTGCACATGTGTGAGTATGTTTGCACGTATTTTTTCAATCTTTCCTTTGAAAAAGGATGCGAACTCATTGCATTTGCTGACTGAGAGGAAACTCAGAGGGCATTAGATTTGGGGGCCTTGCTAGCTTTTCCACAGTGCCAAACAGGACACGTGCATTATTTAATATTTCTGTTTAATTATGTCAGAGAAAAAAGATTGTCTAGCTTTAGAAATTTCTTGGTTGTATTTCGAGAGTGTGTGTTTATAGATTTGGTAGTGGACTTCAAGTTTGGATTTACGCCACTGTCTTTCAGCCCTCCTGCATTCTTGCTTTAGCAATATAACTGTGGGATTCTTTCTCCAAGGTGCTTTTTCACGTCCCACTGTTTTAATTTTTTTCCGGGGGCAATAACATCCATAATACGGGTCATCCTTGAATTAAAATTAACCATGAGATCATCTGCACTCTCTGAGGTTTGACTTTGGATCTCTGAAAGTGCTTGCTGAAAGAGTGAGGCTGTCTCACAGTTGATTATACGTTTTTTTGACTGTAACAGATTCCCTTTGAACATGAGGGTACATAAAAAACATCAGAAAAAATGCAGTAATGGTCAGAAAAGCCATAGTCTTTGACACTAGCACAAGCATTAAGGCCTTTTGTTATTATTAGGTCTAAAGTGTGACCTTGGTTGTGTGTTGGTCCTGTTACATGCTGTGTGAGGCTAAAAATGTCAATAAGACTTAAAAATTCCTTAGCATAGACATTCTCTAAGTCGTCCACGTAAAAATTAAAATCGCCTGCTATAAACAAGCTATCATAGTTCACACAAACATTCGACAACAGCTCACCAAATTCCTCTAAGAAGAGTGGTGCAGAAAGTCTTGGAGGTCTGTAAATAGTCAATAACAGTATGTCAGAAGACATTTTAGAACTGCAGCTAAGTATTCAAAAAGATGAAAATTCACCTAGTGAGGTCTTTTGACATTGAAAACAGTGCCTTGAAAATAATTGCTATCCCCCTCCCTGTTTATTCTGCCTTTCTGTACTAATGAAATTAAAGTGTGACGGAGTTGCTTCTATAAGTGTGATAGAGCTAGTGGATTTTTCCAGCCATGTTTCAGTTAAAAATAAAAAATCAAGGTTGTGGGTACAGATAAACTCATTGACAACAAAAGGCTTGTTCCTTAGAGATCTACTATTCTGTAAAGCTAATTTAGCATTGAGCATTGGAGGCATTTCCACTGTGGTAGTGAGTTTTTTTGGGACAAGTCTGAGATTTCCCATGCTTGCCGTCTTGGGGGAATGTATGCGTGTCCTCAAGAGACCTCGTTTTGTTGTTAGAACTGGAATAAGATTGTCCACGGGTCCCCTTATCTGCTTATTTTCAAAACAACTGTTACTATGTGGGTAGGGACCCAGTTGATATCAGACTGTGCTTTCAACCATGTCATCCTCACTGATACTACTGTACTCCAGAGCACAGACAGGTGGTTGTGGGGGTTGTGGGGGAGTCATATTTGCTCAGACAAATTCAGATGTTGAATGTTGAGTGAGAAATATATCTAGGCCCCGGCCAGGCGCACTGTTGGAGGCCGCCAACTCACCACCTAAAGTTATTACAATTGGTATGTATCTGGGATAGCACCATATTGAACTATACTCTTTTTTTTCTTTTTAGGTTAAACACATTACTTCCAGAGGATTTGGAAAGGGGTTGTACCAGAACATTCCCAAATGGTGCTGCAGTGGGAAAAGCAGGCATTGAGGCTTTAAAAGGAAATGGAAAGCAGCGTTTAAACTAACAGTAGGTGGCCTGGATGACTAATTTATCCATCCAAAAAACTGAAGTCCTTCTGAAAACATTGTTGCCTCGCCCCCGTCCTGTCCCCACACAGAGGTCTTGGTCTGCATCTTAAAAGGTCATCATTTAAAAATATTTTTTTATTGCCATTTGTCATCTGCTTCTTCCCAACCATCCAAGAAACTGTCCAGAGTTTTGATGTCATGTCTGAGTATGCAAATCTTTCTCATGTTTTCCGCAGTAGCCAATGAACACTCATAACAAAAAAAAACCTGACACAACAATGACTCAGAGGGATGGTACTTATCAATGTGTGTGTGTGTGTGTGTGTGTGTGTGTGTGTGTGTGTGTGTGTGTGTGTGTGTGTGTGTGTGTGTGTGTGTGTGTGTGTGTGTGTGTGAGAGAGAGAGAGAGAGAGAGAGAGAGAGAGAGAGAGAGAGAGAGACAGAGAGAGAGAGAGAGAGAGAGAGAGAGAGAGAGAGAGAGAGAGAGAGAGAGGGAGGTCACCATTTCACATTTCATCAATCAAACATTTTTTCAGGTGCCTGCTCTTGACCAGTGTCTGTTGCCGGCAAATGTACATTGATTAAGTGATCAGATTTATTTTCTTTCAGAAGTTTTATCCTTCATCTCCTTCAGAGGGTCACATGGATCTTGCTGTGTGACGGGGATTGAGGAGGTGTAGCGTTGAAATTACACCATCTGCAGAATTTCACTTACCAGCACGCACCTAAGCACGCACCCAAGTACGCACCCACAGACAATCTGGTGTTCATTCACTTACAGTCTTTGATTTAATGTTCCTTAATGCAATAGCAGTGTGTGAGTGTGAGTGTGTGTGTGTGTGTGTGTGTGTGTGTGTGTGTGTGTGTGTGTGTGTGTGTGTGTGTGTGTGTGTGTGTGTGTGTGTGTGTGTGTGTGTGTGTGACACCACACATTGGGTAATTGCAACTCTATTTTTCATGACAGAAGCCGCTTCAAAGGGATTCCTCAATGACACGGGCCGTACAAATCTGCATGAACCCTCATAAATTATTGCTAACTATCACAATACGCAAACAGATCTATCATCTTATGCTGTTGTAAAAGGAAGAAGGGGGTGGTAATGATATGATGGATTAGACAATCTCAGCAGTGACATGAACCGGCTGGAGAAATGGGCTTGTTGCTCTGGAGAACTCTGAAGTATGAGAACTTGTGTGGAGGCGTGTAACTCAGGCCTGCTTGACGTCTACACCAAAAGAAGTAAATTCTAGCATCAGAAGGTAACATATGCTGCTTACTCCTCCTACACATCAAATAAACTCAAGTGATGCCACAATGTATCTGCTTGGTAATGTCTGAGATCAATGAGGTAAGTGTGCTCAAAATTGGGTGATGTTGCTAGGCTTTTGCTCTTTGTTCTACACAACTGCTGCTGCCTCACAGATGTCTACCATTGCAAGAAGTGATCTTATGGCTCACCTGCTTCCTCTGTTCTGTACAACCCTTTGAAAGTAGATTTTTGTCAATAGTTCGGAAATTCGGCTCTAACGTTCTGCAGTTCTCATAGAACCCACAATTAAAATCCTGCAGATTGTTTGTGACATCATAGGATACTCTGCTCCTCAAAGGGTTCATCTCATTTGGGCTTGATGTCTTTGAGACAAATAAGGCAATGGCTTTAGCAGCAGCAGTTTGTCGTGTCTGTAACTTCATTATTCATTACCCTAAAAGATAATTGCAAAATGTTAAATAAATAAATACATAAACAAACAAATAAATAAATAATCACACTCATAACATACTACCGGCATCACTGCAGATCAGAGCAACCACGAGAAAAAGGAAGAGGGATGACGTGATGGGGTTCATGTTTTTGCATCATCACGCACTGGTTTCACTTTGGTGCAAGGAGAGGATCGGATGGAAAACAACCTCCGTTGTGAATAACGTCTCCAGAGCGAGGATGTGCTGTGGTATCTGGACTGAGCGTGCCTCACTTCAAAGTCCTCTCAGACTTAGCAGGTAATCACACAAATGCACAGATATGTTCCTGATTATGGCTCTTCTGTTGTACAGACAGCACAATGTTAAATGTTACCAGTTGTGAAGAAGCCGACCTCGGGGGCAATTATCAATAAGTTCAGAAACACGCAGGGGCTCAGTGCCCCCCCTCTCCTCTGCGATACCATCATCTGAACCAGGGAAAAGCTGTGTAAAGCGAGAGAAAGAAAGAGAGTGAAAAAGGTCTGTTTTCTATTTCAGTTGTGGAACTTTGTTTTGATTTAAGTTCACTCCTTATCAAATTGTTTTGACATAAACAGACAGACCCGCTGCCCTGTCCTTCATCATTCGGGGGGGGCAGACACTCGATGCGGTGTGCATACAGTATAAACGCAACCCCTCTATTTTGGGAGGATTACTTTGCACGTGTGTGTGTGTGTGTGTGTGTGCGCGAGTGCGTGTGCGTGTGCGTGCTTTGCACGCTCAGAGTTGGCAATGTCCCCATTTTTTTCTTTTCATTTTTTCATCATCCCCCCAGACTCTTTTCCATCGTCTCATTGCTTCAGATGATTTGCACTCAGTGGCCGCTGTCAGTAGGACCTCTTGAGTGATGACATGCACTGTAGGTCCATCCGCTTCTTCTCTTGGCTCAGTGGGCCTCCAGGCCCATCTGCGAAAGGTAATTCTTTTCTTTTTTCTTTAAACCCCCGCCACCATAAACCACCCCTCACCTCTCACCGTGTGGGGATCTTACCTCGAAAAACACTGACATCATGCGCCGTAACCTCCAACCCGACCCAACTACCACAACCACCACCATCACCATCACCATCACCATCATCACCTGCCAATGTCAGCACAATAAACAATCGGCTGTTGGCTCATGGTTGGCTATTGTAGTTTGGAAGTCAGAGGCGTGCTCAGTCCCTTTAGGAAGATGAAAAAAGTATTCTTGTGGGTGCTCTTTGGTTCAAGGTTCAATGTCAAAAAAGTTGCTTGAAAAGAGAAAAAAACTTTTCTTCACCAAGGCACTCCAAAAAGTATAGTTAAAAATTAAGGACTTTTAAAATTGCCCACGCGTAGCGGCAGTTGAGCCTTCTTCAGGGCATTTTAAAAGTCCTTAATGGACATGTCATAATAATAAAGACATTTTTAACTATGCTTTTTGGAGTGCCTTGGTGAAGAAAAGTTTTTTCTCTTTTCAAGCAACTTTTTTGGCTATTATGGTTTTCATAAGAGTACTGTAAGAGTATGCACATCCCGCCTCTCTGAGGCCAGGTGCAGGACAAAAGGCGTATCTGATAGTGGAAAGAGTAGAAGTCCGCACACTGTAGCTCCACTTTGAAAATGTCAAGTCATACAACGTTTCGACCCAATAGGCTCTTCATCAGGCATGTCTTCTGGCTATTGTTGTTTACCACCCCTCACCTCCCACCATGTAGGGATCTTACCTCGAAAAACACTGACATCATGCGCCATAACCTCCATAACCCGACCCCACCACCTCAACCACCACCATCACCATCATCACCTGCCAATGTCAGCGCAATAAACAATCAGCTGTTGGCTATTGTAGTTTTCATACCAGTAAGAGTATGCACATCCCGCCTCTCTGAGGCCAGGTGCAGGACAAAAGGCGTATCTGATAGTGGAAAGAGTAGAAGTCAGCACACTGTAGCTCCGCTTTGAAAGTTTATTCAGGTCATACAACGTGTCGACCCAACAGGCTTTTGGCTATTGTAGATTACCATGGGCTACAGCCTGTTGAGTCTGCCATGGTCTGGGTTTTCGCACATGAAAAGGAAACGTGCGTACTATGTGGGAGAGAGAAAACACACGGCAGGCTCCCAGCAGCTTCTGCTTCCTATCGACATGACATCATCATCACACTCACACTCACACACACACACACACACACACACACACACACACACACACACACACACCATTTTCCACGTTGGCTTGAAAATAAAGCGGAGCCATTTTGTGTGGCTAATGGGTGCAAATGGCAGCCCTGTATCAAAACATACAAGCACTGTCCTGTGCGTGTGTGTGTGTGTGTGTGTGTGTGTGTGTGTGTGTGTGTGTGTGTGTGTGTGTGTGTGTGTGTGTGTGTGTGTGTGTGTGTGTGTGTGTGTGTGTGTGTGACTTCTGGGCCCTGATCTGTTTCCCTATGCAGTCAGGGACAGTGTTGCCAGATTGGGCAGTTACCCGCCCAACTGGGCTGCTTGGGATAGCCGTCTGCGGGCAAATACGGGAAAAATCGTCCATTTGGCATTTTTAATGCAGTTTTATGCCCATAGAAACCAATGCAATTTGTTGAAATTGGGCGGAATTTAGCGGCTCCAGGCGTTTTTTGAGCACCTTTTTGAGCGGGATTTGATCATACACATTTGGCAACACTGGTCAGGGAGCGTTGGCCCTGTCATATGCCTGAGACTGCTGTGTGTGCATGTGGATGGGCGGTAATGGTGACTTACTTGCGTCATGGTACAGGGGCTCTGGCATTAAGCTTTCCGCACTTTCAACTGCCTTCTTATGGGGCATATTTACCCCGTGACTCATAGGTAGCCCCTGTGTGTTTGTACCCGGAGCCCGGCAACGCGCGTCCGACTCAGCGCTACCGATGGGTCAGTGACACACAGTCATGTACACACACACACACACACACACACACACACACACACACACACACACACACACACACACACACACACACACACACACACACACACACAGGGTCGCTGAAAGATTTGGCAGAGCCCAGGACAAAGTAGTCTGAGAGGGCCCCAAATTCAGTACAAACAATGTATTGGGGACCCAATTCTGGGCCCCCTGTCTCCCTGGGCCCCAGGACAAGTAATCCCTTTGCTCCCCCTCTGTCGGCTTCCCTGCACACACCCATACATACCCTACTGTAAGACAGAAAGAGAGAGTGAGCGGGGGCCACAGGTTGAGGCAGACAGAAAAAGAGACACAGACCGACATACTGTACCTATACAAATAGATGACACACACACACACATATGCACTCACACACACACACACACACACACACACACACACACACACACACACACACACACACACACACACACACACACACACACACACACACACACACACACACACACACACACAGACACACACACACACACACACACATATATATACACTCACATTTGCACGCACACACACGCACGCATGCATGCAAACACTCACACACACACAAGCATATGAAAAGCATATCGAAAGACAGGGAGTGTATCAGAGAGAACATCACAAACAAACAGACAGACAGACAGACACAGACACAGACACAGACACACACGCACACGCACACGCACACACACACACACACACACACACACACACACACACACACACACACACACACACACACACACACACACACACACGCTAAAGCATAAATGCAAACACTGGACACATATACATTGAAACATTTAGCTGTGCCCTTTTTCTTTTATGTGACTTCAAAACTGAAACAGAAACTGTGAAAAGCAGACCCAGTCAGCTCTGTGGTGACTTTTTCTCTCTCTGATGAGGTAGAACATTGAACTGTCATCATCGTTTTTTACAGTGATCAATCCTCATGGGCACATTTGTTGCTGGTTAACAAAATTAAGACAAAGCTGTCTGTTCTGTACCCACCATTGTGAATCAAATCGCTCTGTCACGTCACTGAAGCTCCAGTAAAGACAAAAGTTTGATCAGGGCTTCCTCTAAGCGAAGGGGATTTGATTCACAATGGTGGGTACAGAACAGACAGCATTGTCTTAATTTTGTTGTATTATGTGTCGCTCTGTCACGTCACTGAAGCTCCAGTAAAGACAAAAGTTTGATCAGGGCTTCCTCTAAGCTTTCATCCAAACAGTGGACATTCATTTAAGAAAACATGGTGCTTTTTTAAATGGGACAAAATGACAAAATGAACACAAACAAACTGTTGAGCAGTTATTGCTGCCTCAAGCTTCTGACAGCCAGAAAAAATGCTTTTGAAGGCCGGATCACAACAATATGAGGTAGGACACAGTATTGGTAATCAATGTGATTATTAAAAAAAAGTGGATTAAAAGCTATTGGCATGAAAAAAACATGTAGTTGAAACATCTATTATTCTTGATTGCTAGGGCTGATAGGCATACAATTTATAAATAAAAACGGAGATATGTGTTACCATCGCATCTCTGAAAGGTGAACTGCCAGTTTCCATGTGTTTAATTACTCCAAATACATAGATGCTTTAGTGACTAAGATGGATAGTCAGAATATAAGTTATATTGGACAAAACGGTAAACTCCCTATTGAAATCTTTTATCAAAACAAGTCCACAGAGCTATTTTTACCTAATATTTCTTAGAATCAACATACCCTGGTTGGTAAGTGAATAAACTTCCTTTCTGAACTTGCCCACCTGGTAGGCCGTATAGGTGAAAACAACAGCACACCCAGGGTTGCCAGATGAGGCTGATGATTTCCAGCCCAAAAAGTGCTCAAAACCCGCCTAGAAGCACAAAATCCCGCCCAATTCTATTGATGTCTATGGGAAAAATTGGGCGGGTTTTTCTGATAAATGCCATTTTTACCCGCACACGGCCATCCTAAGCAGCCCAATTGGGCGGGAAACAGCCCAATCTGGCAACACTGAGCACACCTGCCAAACACAAACAAGTTCTCTGTCAATGATCTACTTAGTGGAATTCTGTGGACAACAAGAGACGTCAAAATAGTGTTAGCACCTGGATTCAAATGGCTGAAGCCATTAGATGGAGTCATCTATCGGGATCTTCCTGAAACCACACGCAACTGGCTCTGTGAGGTCGGGGTGTGAAACAAGGTGTTGTTTTAAGTAATGGCTCACGAGAGAAATGTGCTGGAGTTCCCCCATGCAGTCTACCAGGTGTGAGGGCACACACGCACGCACGCAGGCACGCACGCAGGCACGCACGCACGCACGCACACTCACTCCTGTTTAAACAGCAGAGTGGGTGTGTGGCTCCAGATGTTGGCAGGTCACAGGCTGCAGACAACTGCACAAATACAACTCTCAAGCGCACAAACCTAAACTTGCACAGTACAAGCCTGAGTCTGCCAATGAAAGTGTCTCTTCACAGGTCATATTACGAGAACTTGAAAGATAACTTACTACAAAAGTACTGTAGGTTTAGTTGTTAAAAGTGTCAGTGTTACAGTGTAATGACTTTTGTGAAAACCTGAAAGACACAGGAGGCTGCTTCTACTGTAAATAAAAGTGTAAACATCTACCTACGTAAATGAAGATGCAAATTTTTACATCTATGTAAAAGCTGTGCTGTTTGTTTACAGTATCCCATTACTATTTAACAGATGGAAACCTCAGCCGGTGTATTCCCTGCTGTATATTGCTGCCCATCCCATTATGCTTTGTCACATCAGAGATGGCCATCCCATCTTGAGAAAGTAGCCTATAAAATCGTGCAGCATTTATTTCGGCCGATTAATAGCTGATCCTTATTTGCTTAACTCACATTATCACAGTTCACGAGTGAAATCACTTTTGTTTTGTAATCGTCATTCCAATCAGGGGCGTCGCCAGACCTATTTTACAGGGGCACGTGCCTGGGTATTGATTTGCTGTGCCACAGTATGAGTTTCACAACAAAAAAAAACAACAACAACCTTGCTACCTTGTAATTTAGATCAAGTTTAGCGTACGGAGTAATCTACAGAATATGCACAAAATAGCACACATGCACTACTTGAAATAATATCATTAATTTACAAGCTTTTTAAAACAAATAACTGCAAAACATTTTTTTCATTATCTCTCGGTGCCCTACTGTATAGCATTAGGTCAGCTGACGCCCCTGATTCTAATCTTGGTACGTCTGCCTTTGCAATGTGTGAGATCAGCAGGATGCCACTGGACTCACATAGGAGCGCAGTTGTACAAACAGTGAAAACATGGCAGCCATCCAAAATCTGAAGAAAGTCATTTCAAAGATGTAAACAATGACGGAAATCGTTCCTTTCAACTTAACGGTTATAGGACATTTTTATATAGTGTGTAAGGCCCGAGTAAGCACTCTATCCAAACACTTTACAGAGTATTACTTATTACTGAAGTGGCATTTATTAGCCGCTAAGCCACCTCAGCATACTCCATTGCTCACATTCATATTTCCAATAGCTTATACTACATTGATGAACTGCGTCGACTCTGTGCTGAACTTTGACTGTTGTGCACTGAGCTTGCACACACATCAAGCAAGCCCAGTACATACCGTAGTTTGGTGCTTTAGGCTAACATAAACAAGCATCTCACTTGGCTTAACTCAGCTAAACATATCATAGCTACGTAAGTCTCCTGCGTTTTAATGCTGCGAATCAGGAAATGAAGATGAATTAAGGTGATTATATGAGCTTTATCCATTCTCCGGCAGACATAACAGATTACAGGCAGACATGAGAGTAGACTGTTTTGAGACAAGAATAATTAGCTTATCAAGGTAACTTCAACAATATTAGGCCTACAGTCAATGCTCAGCTGTTACAAATCACTTTTTATATAGCCTATCTACGTCATTGGGCTAGGAAGTTCCCAGGCGCTGTTTGTGACCCAATTGACAAACGCAATTAAATGAGTGAATGATACATTTACACAGATTTTGCATAATCATCATTGCATGTTTAAACACAAACAAAAATATTTTTAAAAGGTCCGCAGATCAACAATAGTGGCATACAGAGTGGCATATCAAGTATGACTAGAAATGAAAGATACACTTGATGATGTAATGGCTGGCCATTTGATTTATTAGCAAAGATAGCACATATATATGTGAATTCTTTACTATAGGCCTCCTACATTACATTCATCCATAGTGTCAGAGCAAACAAAAAAGAGACCATGTGCAAAATGAAAGGACAGGCGGGACCGTAACCCGTTTAATGCCATTTTTCCCCTAAAAAGGTCAGCCAATGCATTTTACTCCGTAGACTTATGTCTTTTTCGATTTGGGTTAAGTTGAAAGTCAAAACCAAGTTAAGTTACGCATAAGTCAAAGTCTAAGTTTTATAATCGGTCACAATAGTGACCGCTGGGATAATACATAATCCGTTTTCAGGCAGTAAATGACATGTTTCCCATTGCGTTGTATGGAACCCATTTTAAACGTTATGTACAACATAAGGATATTCATAACAATCCCATGCATGCAATGTATTTTCCCAGTAGCCACTGGGGCCGGGCCCAAATATTTTCCTCTTCTGAGCAGAAAATGAACAAAGGGGCATACCTTTCAACATGAATCAAAAGTGAACCCCTTCAAAAGCATGTTGGTAGATTTGTGTGCATATTTAAATTAGCTTCTTTTATAGAGTTCTGAGAAAGACATTTCTCCTTTGAAGGCGCACACAAGTTATGTGAGCTGGTCAGCTGACCTTTCACACTGGTCCATATTATTTTGATACAGGTTAATCTATAGATATTCCTATTGACATTTTATTAGGAATACATGTTATTTAACATGGGCCTAATACATTAATACACACATATAGGGCTCTAAATTAACTTTTTCCACCACCAGCAAATTTGGCTGGTAGATATTTTTTCTTACCAGCCAAACAGAAGTTCAACTAGCCATTTTTTTTTATCTCGCCAAAATAAATTATGTGTTATGTTTTGTATTATTATTTTATTCAACTATTTCCACAACACAGATAAAGGATATAGGCCTACATAGGCCTAGCCTACTATTATAGGCCCTACTGTAGCATACATAGTCTATATAGGCTACTTTTAAAAATTATTTTTAAACTTCTGTTTGATTTTTATTACTCAATCCATTTCATTAGTTTTTCTTCCATTTCCACTGAATCACATCACATATGCCAGACCTTTAACATATCACTACCAAATACAGCCAACACAACCTGTCACTCACACCAAGACTACAGTATATAACAAACCTAAACCTCACACAAACACAGCATGCCATCATAGTGACAAATGTCATGGACAATGCATAGAGGAGAGGGAGCGGAGGAGAAGAGAGGGGAGGGGAGGAGAGGAGAGGAGAAAACACGCACGCGTACGCACACGTTGTGCAATAAAGTGATGTCTTGTGTGTTTATGCAGAGAAGTAGCCTGCTAGACACCTTCATTTCCTCCAGGATCTCCACGCGCAACAAAATGACAAGTAGAGTCGTAGCGATTACGCCATGTCACGGAAATGTTCGCTTTCTTTGTTTCTTTCATAGCGTTGGTAGTTTTTTGTTAATGCTTTTTTTCACGCACTCGCACGTCCATGCAAGGTCTGCCCTTCTTTCCGATGGAGTGGGCTTTACGAATCAGCAACTCCATGCAATTTCGCCAGGACCTAGAAAATGACAGACTACTTCTAACTGACAGCTACGCTCATAAACTGCCAAGCAGCTCTCCTCATCTGTACTTGTCGCATTCGCTCCACCACAACACTCCATTTTAACGTCTCTATTAGGCTACTGTTACTGTTACTATACGTGCATTTACCAACACAGAACCTTTGCCATAACTAAACTAACCACTAACTAAACCACTACCATATTCTTTATCACCCTTACAAACATACAAAACAGAAGTAACCCGCGCTAGTCCTAATATTGAAACTGGCTTCAGCGTGAGCCGCGCTACTCTTTCAAAATCTCTCCGCTCTTTAAACAAGCAGTGGCTCTGGTGCGCGCTGTGATGCAGTTAGCCAATAGGCGTGAGGCTACGTTACTGTGATTAAATGACTAACCAATGGTTGTAGGCTACATCATGACGATAGGCTAGTGTCCATGGGTAATGTAGGAAACCTTGCCGTCTTTGGGTTCATTACAGAAGCAGCGGTTCTCGTTCATAATTTATTCCAGTCGGGCGCTACCAGCCAAATTGGTGCGTAGCCTAGATCATTGTCTCTACTAGCCAAAATGAATATACACCCGCATTTGGCGTGTTGGCGGGTGTTAATTTAGATCCCTGCATACATACATTAATTAATTTCATGTAATCAGATTTTTTTTTTCTTCAATTAGGCTATTTGACTGCACTGAACTGATATTTACTGATCTCGCTGGCCGAATACAATTGTGGGCGGGCCAGATTTGGGCCCCGGGCCGCTAATTGCCTACCCCTATAATTTTGATTCAGCTCATTATGCCATGTCAACTATATTTCCATGTAATGCCAGAGCTAACTTTATGCATGCCACCCACGTCAACTTATATTTCCAAGTAATGCAAGAGCTAACATTATGCCACAACAACTTATATTTCCAAGTAATGTAAGAGCTAACATTATGCCATGGCAACCTATATTTCCAGGTAATGCAAGAGCTACCATGTTTGGTGAGCCACTCCCATAACGGCATAAATGGCTGGTTTAGACAGTGGCAGTCGGTGAAAACGGTCGGGGTTCCAGCTTTTCATTTTACGGCCGCAGCCGGTGTAAGAACCGCGGACCATGTTTAGCCTACCTAGCCACCTGATTGAGTAGCCTGCATCCGGGTCAGAGAGTTGCAACAGTGAGACACCTCTGAAAACACTGGCCAGTGAAAGACTGTGTGGTCCGATGATCTTCTCTGTGCCTCGGTTTGATTGACGAGACCTTTGTGATGAAGTGTGTAGCGTTTTTGAGGTTGTTTATAGCGGGGAAACATCAGAAAATAATATTAACAAATTGGCCCCGCCGTGATGCATTGGCTGCGTTTTTTCGACAAAAAGCTTAAAATAAGCTAACTCCATAACGGCGCGGCATTGCCCGGAATGGCTCATCATTAGATACATTATGTGGCATGGGAAATCGATGGTGAAACTTTAATTTTACGCCGGAACTATCCTTTAACTACAGCAAGAAAACCATACCATAAGACACCCTAAACATGATACTAGAATGTTATATGGGGGAAATATAAATGAAGTAATAAAGCCTTCAATGAAAGCTTTATTACTTTGCCCGAACAAAAACAGGCAACTACATATTTTATGTAAATGTTTACATCAACTTAAAGCACAATTTATGTGTGCGTGTCACTAAATCTCCTGATTCCTTCAATAAAGAGTAAACATAAAATGCATTTTTCTTAGTGGTTACTTTGCTCTCGTAGGGCAGTCCAGTGTCACATGGTGCTGAGGAGCGTGACTGCCGAAATGTCTGTGCCAGCTTTACTTGGCATTGCAGCATGCTAGTGTCTGTGCAATGTTAAACTAGATGCACAGTATTACAGAGCCAAGTGCTTAAGTGCAATGCAGGTATTTATTTGGCCTGCAGAGAGGGTATATTTCCATGGTTGCATGGTCAGAAGTGTTATTATGACATTTGGGTATGCCAGGTTGGGCAGTAGGATGGCTCACCGATGTGTCCTTAATTCGGATGAAATAGGGACATATTTGGGGCAATTGTGTAATAGGAAAAGGCTGTTATATGTGCAGACAGACATCCTCACTAGAAGGCCCTCGTTTTTTGCTGAAGTGTGAGTGTGTCTGAAAGTGTAACGTGCATGTTCCAAAGTTCATAAAAAATACATCTGTGACATAAATTGTCGACAAAGCCTAGCAGAAATATGGCTGTCCATATGTTTCATTGCTCTAAAGGGGCATAATCTCCCATTTGTTCACTTTACCATGTTTTAAGGAGGAATGCGAACATTTGACCTACTGTTCCACCCAGCCGTCCAGCTGTATTGTGAAAACGCTTGAACAGATTTAACTTTTATGTCGACCTAGCTATGCACAAACATGTCAAAGTCACAAAATGGAATACCAATTATTTGGGAAGATGTGTTGCCCCCTTAATAGCATCAAAACATTTCAGTACCAAGGGCAAAAACATATGAGTCCTGTCATACATATTAATTTCCAGAAAATTGGCTACAGTAGCACAAGTCTTCTGCCATGTAATGCTAATGCTAATGAGTAAAACATGCATTGTGAAGAGTATAGAGAGTGATTACATGGAAAATTGTCAACTTTTCTAATGAAAATTGTCCTCTTGTGCTCAGATCACATGAGGACAAAGAGGCAGATCATTGATAGAGTGCATGTGCTGCTATACAGTATTTGGAAGCCCATTTGCTCAAATCATTACTTTGTATGGTAGCCCTTTTGTTTTATTTTACTTTGTTCAATGAGTCATGCTCTAAGAACAGTTGCTTTGACTATTGAACACAGGGCCGGTTCTAGACAATTTGGTGCCCCTATACAGGCGAGCACCCTTCTTCGCTTTTGGTGGAATTAGGAATGGCACATGTAAACTAAACTACTACCTACATATGTACTGAGTGCCCATTAATAATAATTGTCTATATAAAGCTTAATGCTTTAACTCGCTAAATGTTCTAATTCTGTGGGACCTGGCGCCCCCTAGACATTTGGCGCCCTAGGCAACCGCTTGGTCTGCCTATACCTAGCACCGGCCCTGATTGATCATGTGTGTTTTGTATGTAAGGAACTGCCTTTTGTCTTGCTCAACCCTTTGTAGCCTGGAGAAGTTTGATATCAGCACTTCATTACAGTTGTTTAGTAACATGGGTGGGGGGTTGGAATCGCAGTGCCCATGTGTGCCCATGGTCATGGTAAATTACCACTGACCCATAGCTCTGGGCACTGCAGGCAGAATGTTTTAATGTAAGCAATCATATGGGAGCTTTATTGTGCAAGCATACAAGGAAGGAAAGTTGTGATCTGCAAGAAATTGTATACAAAGGCTGTAAAATGTTGGAAAGCAGGTCCTATATACATGCGTACTTGGGAAATAGACCAAGACTATAGGCTTTTATGGTCCTCTGCATTGCCACGGCTGCCAGACTCGTATTTTTTACATGGTCGAATTTGGAATGGTGACACTAATAGACTCTGTCAAGAGAGTTGGGCTGTTAGAATTAAAGCTGTGGTGGTAGGATTTCTGTTTCAACATTAAATGATGTGAAATGAAGCAGAATAGTTTGGGATGGCAATAGTGCTTTCAGACGTTGTTTATTTTACCTTTAAAGGGGTCTGTTTCTGCTGGTGAAGCTACTTGCTTTTGTTACACCTACGGGAATCGTCTATCGTCTGTGTGTATCAAGTCTGTGAGTAGTTGCGTTAAGTAGCACCTCATTCAAAATGTCTCTCAAGTAGTTTCTCCAAACATGTGCAAAAAGGATTTTTTTTTAAAGCCACGCCTTCAGAGGACTACGGTATTGTCATTGTTCCATAGAATGTTAACATTAATCAGGAGAGCCAGGTTATGCCAGTGGGGCCAATCGAATCAAAATCGAAACGTTGGAAATGGGAAAGGCGGAAAGGAAGGAATAAATGAGTAAAATAAATAATGAATGAAAGAAATGTGATGAAAGGACAATGGTACAAGGGTACAGCCTGTTTTAAAGTGGCAATTCCCCCTTGCATATACAGTAGGAAATAGCTGACTTATTCTGTGGCCCATGTTATAAATTCGCTGTTACCAGTATGGCAATGACCAAGTCCTAAGGTATTACTATGGCTCTGTATAATGTCCACAACGCATCATCCCAGCTTGT
Organism: Engraulis encrasicolus; assembly: GCF_034702125.1. Taxonomy (NCBI): domain Eukaryota; kingdom Metazoa; phylum Chordata; class Actinopteri; order Clupeiformes; family Engraulidae; genus Engraulis; species Engraulis encrasicolus. Next base: position 18,355,020 of record NC_085874.1, on the reverse strand, counting down.
CGATTTCTGACTACTTTTGACTGCAATTTTTGACATCTAAGGCATGCCCTTGGAGTCAAAATGTGGCGTGCACCTAAAAGCCTCCCCGTGTGGCAGAATAACTTCACTGATACTTAGGGTTAGGGAAAAGTCTATGTTTAGGTCACTGTTATGTACAATAAAACTCTGGCCATAGCAGCCATTTATTTCCCTAAAACCCGCTTTCCCAGCATGCCCTGCATGAGTATTGTTATTAAGCAGCATCCGGGAATATGCAGCATGAACAAGCAACAAAGCAGACATAACAGTCACATCGTCAACATGCGACGTAGCAGATATGCCCTCGACATCAAAAGCAGTCTGGCCAGGTAGTCAGAAATTGACGAGTTGGGGTGAGATTGTGTTGTTGATGTCATAGTGGTGTAGCACTGGTAAGAAAGTATTTTCAACAACGATTGCAGCATTCCACTGGAGGAACGGTGTGCATTATGGGGCTACTTTGCAGAGGCGATACCCAGTGTTCAGTCACCTCCTGAAGTGCCATCTGTATATCCTTGTGTGGAGAACTTTTAGCTGTCAGTTTTGTTCCAGTCACATCATAAATCTTATCTGAAGAACTTCTTCTCCAATAAACCTGGACATTCACAAGTTAAAGTAAAATATCCCCATCTGTGACTAAAAGCTGCATCTAGCTAACACATGGTAGCCTTTAGGAAAGCAGACCCTTTTTAAGATTCCACTCTCAGAGGCGTATGCAACGATGAAGATTGCTAAAACACAGACAGATCAAAACAGCGAGTTATCCAATAAGCTCACAGGCTTGGTATCCCATGTTGTGTTGGCCAGAACAGAGCAGAGCACTAGAGCACCGGAGTTTCTAGGAAGCAATTCATGTTGCTGTTCCATCCTAGCGCTGAACGTATTGGATTCCTCGTCTAAATTGTGCAGGCGGAATGTTTAGCCGAAAGGCACTACCATGGCTCGGTTCGGCTCGGCAGACACGCCAGGGGTAGTAGTTTACAGAGAGCCGTTATTTGGGGAACGGCAGATGTGTTACTGCAAGCCAGCAAGCAAGCAAGCAGGCAAGGCTGAGCATCCCCAGACAACCCTCTCTGCCTGTAGTCGCAAGGCCAGGGCAGGGCAGGCCATCTCTGGCTGCCAAGAGGTCAAACAGCCTATAGGTAACCACAAGAGTGGAAGAGAAGGGTGTTTAGTCTGCTAATTCATTCACAGCCAGGCCCCCTGTCTGTATGTTCTAGTCTCTCTCTGTGTCTCTCTTTCTCTCTCTCTCTGTCTCTCAGTCTCTGTGTCACTACACCACCTTGTATACACCATACAACACCTTATATACGTCCACTTTTGTGCATGCATGTGTTGCTCTGCCAGTGTGAACTTGTGTGCAAGTTACATTTTGTAAATGCCTGCGTATTTGCATATTTGTGTATATTTGTGTGTGCATCTGTGCACAACATGTATGGTTGTGTATTTGCGTGTGTGTGTGTGTGTGTGTGTGTGTGTGTGTGTGTGTGTGTGTGTGTGTGTGTGTGTGTGTGTGTGTGTGTGTGTGTGTGTGTGTGTGTGTGTGTGTGCATGTTTATGGGCATGCTCTCCCTCTTGTGGATTTTAAGTGAGAGAGCAGTTGTGGGTTTTTGCATGCGGTGGTCAAAATTGTGTTAATTACCGTAAACACTGCATTTACCACCAATCGGAAAAGAACAAGAACACTCATATACATAAGAATGCTATTAGGATGGTCCATATATTTATTTGGCTCACACATTTTTCCATGAAACACTAATGCTGTCACCACTTGCTGCAGGGTCTTTAAGAGGGGAAGTGACGTCATACTCAAGCTATAATTCAACAACATAAAAGCCTCCAATACCGATATATTTAGTAAAGGGGGCTTTTGTTACTAGTTAGGTGTGTGGTTATTATGCCTTGATTTAAATGCGTTATAAAGTTAATTTAAAATCCCTTTAAAATGTGAAAAGAGAAAACCACCCAGAGCCACTCAGACTCTGTTAAAGTATTTAGTTGCGCTCGTCTCTATGTTCTCTCTAGTAGCACAGCAGGAAGCAGCATTTGACGAGAGGTAAACACTCTTTTGTGTGGCTTGTGTACAATACTGGCTGCAGCTGAACTAGTCCACCATAAACAAAACGGGGAGAAATACGTCCCAAAGAAAGCCAACACTAGCGGCTAAGCTAAGCTCTTTACCTACAGCGATAGAATCAGACAGTTGACAGACATTTGTGTTGTGTCGCAAGCGTATTTGTTTTGGCAAAGCCTTGATTAAATCCTGCATAGTCCTGAGTGAGTGACGTAATGTTTTGGGTTTAGTGCGTGAGTCCATTTTATTGATCAAAAAAGTATGAGGTGTTGTTTACTTCTCATGGCAAAGAATGCAACCTGATCAAAGAGACTGCGAAAGGGCTTTCAGATGTGAAACTTTCCTACGACTCCTAGTGTAAAATGGTAAAGCTTTGACCTTGTCGTGGAATGCACTTCTTCTTATGTAACGTGAGCGCTTGTGAAATATCGAGGGTGGAAAATGAGAAACAGCACCTTCAACAACTGAAGATGAGGCAGGAGGAGGGGTAAAAAAAAAAACCCCTCCAACATTATCATGTCGCAAAGTCATAGGGTGGATATTCTCCACGGAGGGCCATATATAGACAGCTATGTTAGACATGGCGTATTTACAAACACAGGAAGTGGGATATTTTCCAAGGGCCATCGTCAAAACAAAACCGGGCCCTGGTGGTGGATGGTGGGTGGTGTGCGGTTCAAACACTTCACAGGATATGCAGAGATGAGATCTTCCCTCCTTCCCCTCTCTGCAAATTCTTTCCTGTGGTGTTAGAGAAAACAAACCTCGCAAGAAACGAGGTCACCTTAATTGTGCAACACCCTACATAAAACGAAGGCGTCGTTAATGTTAAACAATTAACATGAGATGAATAAACCAAGCCCACATCTCCTTTTAGTGACTGCAGAGATAAGACGGCAGATAATTGCTTGCACATGCCAGTTAGAGACAGAGAGAGAGAGAGAGAGAGAGAGAGAGAGAGAGAGAGAGAGAGAGAGAGAGAGAGAGAGAGATGTAGGTGAGTCAGAGAGAGAGAGAGAGAGAGGTTGGGGAGACAGAGAGAGAGAGACAGGGAGGGACTGAGGCAGAAGAGAGTGAGAGAGAGAGAGAGAGAGAGAGAGAGAGAGAGGGAGAGAGACAGAGAGAGAGAGAGAGAGCGAGCGGATGTGAACAATGGTGTTCCCAAAGCGATTGGGGGGAAACAATGAAAGTCTGCGATTTAATAGGCTTTGTTGTTGCATTGGAAACAGACCAGGCCGAGGAGGTGGGAAAAGTAAGTAAGCGAGAGGAACAGCCTGCAGGAGCATTCTCTTCTGCTTTCTTCTTCCTCCTCTTCTTCTTCTTCTTTCTTCTTCTTCTTCTTCTTCTTCTTCTTCTTCTTCTTTCTTCTTCTTCTTCTTTCCTTCTTCTTTCTTCTTCTTCTTCTTCTTCTTCTTCTTCTTCTTCTTCTTCTTCTTCTTCTTCTTCCTTTTTTATGGGAGAGAGGCTGTGCTTGAATGTTTACCAAGAGGGAAGTGCT
>NC_085874.1:18341430-18346430 GCF_034702125.1 Engraulis encrasicolus | reverse complement strand
TGATTAATGTTGCTACTGTGCAACAAATGGAAAAAACAAAGTTGGTTGCAGGTGAACCAGTGCAGGGGCCAGCACATTACGTATGTAACTCAGACAAATAATTTTAACACCTGTGTCTGGCTGTGTGTCTGGATGGATACCCTTCTCAGTGTGTCATCGCACTTCCAGTAAACGTTAGCATTCAGCGGTGGCTAACCTTAAAGACCCTCAGCACTGCCATTATATATACAGTATACGTTTGCAAACATGTGTACACGCACGCACACACACATCCATACGCGCACGCGCACGTGCACACGCCCACGCACACGCACACAGACACACACACTGCACGCACATACGCACGCGCAAGCACACACACACATACATACACACACACACACACACACACACACACACACACACACACACACACACACACACACACACACACACACACACACACCACGCTGGAGGAACAATGGAGAGTGAGTGAGTATTCGGATTCATCAGCTGACATCACCTCGCCGTAAACATTGGACAATGCTTGTTTCAGACGCATAGGTCCTCCACTCTCCAGACAGGGGGGGATTTTGTTGGCATTGTTGAGGCCATTTTTTTTTCCCCTCTTCTTTTTTTCAAAGTCTTGCGCCGGTTCCTACCGTCAACCTCTGCGGAGGGATTGTGTTACGAGACGCGGTCGCCCTGAGGTGAAATGCAGTAGTGGAAAAATATCCTGCACTCCGCGGCGCGCCTGTCAGAATGTTCTGCAACGTGGGCCAAAGGAGGAGGAGGAGGAGGGAGGAATGGAGGAGGATGATGAGGGGGAAGTGAAGGAGGAGGTGGAGGTGGAGGAGAGAGGGACGGAGGTGGAGGTGGAGGAGGAGGTGGTGGGGGGTGACGGTGGGGGTCTGGGAAGTAAAACTCAGGAGAGAGAAAAGGAGACAGACAGGAGGAGTGGAGGCGATACTGGAAGAAGGAAGAGAGAGAGAGAGAGAGAGAGAGAGAGAGAGAGAGAGAGAGAGAGAGAGAGGAAGGGAAGAGGATGGGTGTATGGTGGTGTGGTGGGTGTTGCAGAAGACTGGAAGGGGAGGAGGATGAGGAGGAGGAGTCCTCAAATGATATGTGTGTGGAAGCAATATGAGGAGGAAGCCCTTATCTATCTATCTGCACTGAGGTATCTCCCCCTTGCAGCACCACACTGGCATCTAGTGGCCGGTCCTACTCCAGGGACGAGGAGGAGGGAGAGAGAGAGAGAGAGAGAGAGAGAGAGAGAGAGAGAGAGAGAGAGAGAGAGAGAGAGAGAGAGAGAGAGAGAGTGAACTATAGACTGATCACTTCCTGCCTCTCTTCCTTCTCAGTTGCCTAGTCCACCACCCTCTCTCTGTCTCTGTCTCTGTCTCTGTCTCTGTCTCTGTCTCTCTCTCTCTCTCTCTCTCTCTCTCTCTCTCTCTCTCTCTCTCTCTCTCTCTCTCATCTCGTCATCGTCTTGTTGCAACTCAGCCGGCTTTGGCAATGCACCAAGGCTATTTCATTCCCACAGCAGTGACCAGAGAGAGAAACTCACTCACTGGACACTTTCTTTGTGTAGGTCTTTCTTTCTTTCTTTCTTTCTTTCTTTCTTTCTTTCTTTCTTTCTTTCTTTCTTTCTTTCTTTCTAGTGAGCTCTGGCTTATGGGGTTGTTATTGCTGTGCAATTGCTCCAAGTGGGATTTCCTTTGATAATGTGAAGGGATCTTGTTTGTCCCAGCATGGTGCTATATCCTGAGAAGCAGCGCATACAGTAATAGTAGACAATCAAAGCTACAATGGCTTTCATCATCATCATCATCATCATCATCATCATCATCATCATCATCATCATCACCATCGTCATCGTCATCACCATCATCATCATCATCATTATTATCATCATCATCCATCTTTTTGTCACAACCACATCCAATTCCAAGAACAGTCTGCTAAATGGCTATAGATAATAATCTTACTAGCCAAACACTCACTCACCAACAGGTCAAAGTGGCTAGTAAGTTGGTCTTCTCTGGCAACCAAACTGAAATTTTACCAGCATTTGTCCAGTTGGCTGGTGTTAATTTATGATGATAGGAATTGCAGGGCAGTGGAAAAGGTCATCCAGAGCTGACCCTTTAGTCACCACCCCTCCTGCCCCCTCCAAAGCACTGCCCCCAGGCTGCAAAAGGACGCCTAATGAGGTACTCTAGAAGTAGCCTGATTATCATCGACTTTCAAATCTTTTCGAGACTTGGTCTGACCAAAAGAATAACAATTGGCATTTCCCAAGCGGTATGGTTGACCCACCTCCCATGGTTTGCTAGTGGTTGTTGGCTGCCCGACAAAGTGGGAGACGTTCCCGATTTTTCGGGAGCTCAGAAAGTACTTGCATGGCTCTTGACCTGACTAGTAGCCACGCTAAAGGTGTTGCGTCACTTGGAGGGCATGGCCTGGCTACTCTAGAAGCACTCTAGGAACACGTGACAATGCCTTTTAAATGGGTCTGCTGTGGATGACAAATTTTTCCATCAGTGAGCTCTCACATGTGGATTACATGCACATCTGAGAATGAGACTGATATACACGTAATGGCTTACTCGAATAATGAACAACTTCCCTGTGATTTATACTTAGACAAAACACGTCAGCGATTTTAATTTTACTCCGGTGATGAACGCAGACCGAGCCAGACGCCAGTGATTTGTAGGCAAACATCCCAGGGCCGTAATGTGTGAGATTTGATTACAATGGCGCAAACCTCAGTGCGTTCTCTCTTGTCAAAACAGTAGCCAGACATCGACTGATTTAAGACCTTGTCATCAGGGCGCAAAAGCATGGAATAGACGTACAAAAACGCACTGGTCTTAATTAAACCATTTTAAATAGTAAAACTCTATCTTCAAATTCCAACGGAAACCCAGTCATTTGTGCAACGTGTCACGTTTAATCCGGTGTTATTCAGAGTGAATAAAGCTGAGGAAAATTCCTGGAGGAATCACAGACTTTACAAAGATATAATAAATAAAAAAATGCCATTTTGAAATCGTCCTCCTGAGTGGAGAGGCTCCAAAAGGTTCTCATCTCCTTGAAGATTGTGAAAGCAAAAACCAAAATCTTAGTCGAGCTTATTCTCTTCCATTTCAGTGAAGAGTTGTGTCAAGGCAGACGACTCTTTATTGAAGATGGCTCCTCATCGAATTAACATGGCCGGCAAGCAGATGTCCAAATCAGACAGCAAATCATGCACATCATGAAGAGTCATGAAGGTGGATATGCATATGGAAATAATGCAAGGTAATGGCCATTTATATACACACACACGCAAACACACACACACACGGTCGCGCGCACACAGACATGCACGCACACAGACATACGCACACACACACGGAAAATGAACACAGGAAAACAGAAAATGAACTGGATGCATGAATACAATGCATACACAGACACAGACACAGACACAAACACACATACACACTGTGTGTGTGTGTGTGTGTGTGTGTGTGTGTGTGTGTGTGTGTGTGTGTGTGTGTGTGTGTGTGTGTGTGTGTGTGTGTGTGTGTGCATATGTGTGTGCGTGAATGGATTCATGTGTCTGTTTGCGTGTGCTTGTGTGTGTGTGTGTGTGTGCATCTTTGTGTCTGTGTGTATGTGCGTGTGTGTGTGCGCGTGTGTCTGTGTATGCATTGTATGCATGCACATCCAGTTAATTTTGTCTTCCTTTTTCAGCTTCACTTTATTGACTGACAATTATTTTCCATTGCTGTAACCCCCTAATCTGACTGCACTAATTCTCCGGCTTCCTTTCGCATGTCTCTCCATTGTTTGATAGCAATGAACATCTGTGCACTTGCTCCCCCCGAAAAACGGCACCGCTAAATCCTTCCAAGTCCTCTTCCCCCGCGCTCTGACCTGCAGACAACGAGGGTTTATTGACTTCCTGACCACAATTCAGAACAGAATCTTGGCCCATAATTACACAGCCATTGCATCCGAAAAGTAAAAACAGCTTTGAGCTATTTATTGGGTGCTAATGAAATCTTGCTTAAAGAATCCATCCAACAATGACCGTCAGTGGGACGGTCTTTTCCCGAAAAGTGTTTGTGGAAAAAAACAAAAAAAAACAAACGTGTGTTCGAATTCTTTGCTCTAACGCAATTCACAACTCAGAAATGCCTTTTTATGCATACTGTATGTCTGGACGGAACTGGTGAAATCAATTCCCTACGGCTCGAGAGAGGGTGGCAGAGAAGAGGGAACATTCAGGTCTGGACTGGGGGAGAAGTAGGGCCCGGGCACTTTTGGCTCAAAGGGGCCCCTCATAATTGCCAGCACAGAGCTGACTCACTGATGGGCCCCACACTCTCCTGGCCCTTATTTTCAGAAATGTGAAAAAAAAAATTATATGTCTAAAAATAGGGGCCCACGAGGGTGTGGGGCCCACCAGGAAATGCCCGCTATGCCAGAGGGCTAGTCCAGCCCTGGGGACATTTGACATGTCTGCCCCTGTCTGCCCTTCCTATCCACCTTTGCTCTTTAGACAACACCCACCTGACCCTCTCTGACCCCGCCCCACCCTATATGTGACCCTCCCCACCTCCATCCAGACTAATCCCCCTCCCACCCTGACAGGCACTCACACACGCACGCACGCACGCACGCACCCACCCACACACACACACACACACACACACACACACACACACACACACACACACACACACACACACACACACACACACACACACACACACACACACACACACACACAGCCCAACCTTTATATCTTTGTGGGGGCCTTCCATTCATATTCACCCTAACAATAGCTAAGGAATGCTAAATTGTGCCCAAACCAAAACAACCCCTAACCCTAACCTGTCAGTGAGGAAATGTTTACACTTTTACAATTATCAGTAACAACAAATAAAGAGATCAAGATAAAGACAAAGATAAACTTTTATTGTCTATTTGTACAGAAATGTGTCTTGCATGACACTTCTCCACAA
>NC_085874.1:18333930-18336430 GCF_034702125.1 Engraulis encrasicolus | reverse complement strand
TTCAACAGGTCAGATGGTATTGTAACTTTACTAGTTAGTAGAAAATAATTTTACAACCGTGTATACTACAGTTTCCTCTGTTATTTGGCTAATTTCATGACATTTTTTCAAACGACATTCTGTTTTGAACAATTGCTAGTTGCTTTGGCATTTGTCCATGTTATTTTGTGAATGTTATCTCTGTTTTGAGAAATGAGCCAAACCCATGAGAAACCTGTGACATATGGGCATTACTTTCTGTATATGAATTTACAGTAAAGAAAGTTACTGATAAATGTCCTTGGTAAATTATCTGTGTTGTCAAACTGCAATGGTTTCACTCACTTTTTCATTTTTATACATAGTCGAAATCTGTTAGCTGAACGTAGATAAAACACCTAACCATTTTGACTGGCAGTGCTTACACAATGGCAAAGGGACAATTTATTTTGGGGGTACTGATGATATATGTGGGGAAGAAATTTAGTTTTGACACATGGGTAAACTGTTTTTGGGGTGGTATGAGCGAGTGATGAGGATCCATGTAGTTATGCTCAACCATCCAGTTTATTTTGACAGAAGGACTAAATGAATGCAAATGAGCTAAAGCAATTGAGAAGGATCTATGCCATTTTGATGGTACTGACTATTTATAAGTGTGACGGTTTAGTGCTGATGCAAGAATGAGGTGTTTTGGGAGGTATATGACATTTTGCTAGTTATCTGAACTGTTGTGCAGAAGTTTAACAATGTTTGGCCAAATGACCCAATGGTTATAGGAATGTCATCTCAGTTTCAAGAAATGAGCCAAACCAATCGAGAAAAACTGTAATATAAGGACATAGTAAAGAAAAACTGGTTCAATTGATTTTGTCTGATTTGAGACAGACAGTGCATGTTATATGCTAATAGCAGAGATATGCTTCTCTATCTTCATGTATTAAAAAGAAAGAAAGAAAGAAAAGAATGAAAGAAAGAAAGAAAGAAAGAAAGAAAGAAAGAAAGAAAGAAAGAAAGAAAGATACTGTAGATAGATAGATAGATAGATAGATAGATAGATAGATAGATAGATAGATAGATAGATAGATAGATAGATAGAAATAAAGAAAGATGGTCGGCACACACATACTGTACACGCAGGTATCTGTCATTGACATTATAGATAGATAGATAGATAGATAGATAGATAGATAGATAGATAGATAGATAGATAGATAGATAGATAGATAGAAATAAAGAAAGATGGTCGGCACACACATACTGTACACGCAGGTATCTGTCATTGACATTACCTGCATGGAAGGAATGCCGGTTATTTATTTGACACAAAGATCTTAATGATAGCCTCCAAGAAATATATACAGAATCCTCACTTAGAACTCCCCTACCTCCCAGAACTATATGATGAGGTCAAGGGGGCGTTGGGAGGCTGGGTGGACTGAGAACTGACACTGACCTCATCCATTGTGTGCTGGTTCAGTTCAGTCCACCCAAAGCATGATGTGGAGAGGAGGGAGTGTAATTTATCCGGTTGTAGCCCTGAGTGTGGACGTAAATCCACCAGCGTGAAGAAATATGACCATCTTCTGACAGTGCCCCCTTGGGGATACACACACACACATACACATACACATACACATACACATACACATACACATACACATACACATACACATGCGCACGCACGCATGCATGCACGCACGCGCGTAAACACATGCACACACACATTTACACAACCCCCCCCCATCACGCCAACTCTTCACCCTTCACCATGACTGCTTATTGACCTCTCTGTATAGGATTCACTTACAGTGCAGGCAACAGCAAGCAAGCTATACCCAGCCCAACCGAGCCCAGTCCTGCCCTGCCCTGCTCACCTTAGCCCACCTTAGCCCAGCTCAGCCCAGCCAGCCAGGCAGGCAGGCAGCAGCACCCGTGTCCTGCAGCACTTGTCTACGTGAGCCTGGAGCAGCAGACCGCCGTGTCCCGCCGCCGAATTAATCATGTGTGCTGCATGCAGGCTTTTTAATGAGTGGAAAGTGGAACTCTAGGCCGTGTTTATGTAGCTGGCCTGGAAAGTATTCTTAGGGCCTGGGGCGAAAGAGAAATACCTTGGTATAAAGATGGTATGTAGCGCAGTCATAACAGGCATCTAAATGTGCAGCAGGGCTGGCAATGAGCTCTGTTTTGTGTGTGTGTGTGTGTGTGTGTGTGTGTGTGTGTGTGTGTGTGTGCGTGCGTGAGTGCGTGTGTGTGTGTTTGAATGCGTGCATGCGCCTGTGTGCGTGTTTGTGTGTGCGTGCGTGTGTGTGGGTAGGCGCTTGTGCATGTGTGTGTGAGTGCATGCCCATGTTTCGTATGTACACATTTGCATGTAGTGCGTTCTGCTTGCTGGACATATTTTTTTTATGAAAAGCGCTGCTGGATGTTGCTATTAAGCACATGCATAAAAGTACATTTATAGGCTTTGCTATTTGGGTGTGAAATGAGACGTCTGGCACTGCTATCAGGAAAGCCGACA
>NC_085874.1:18303930-18323930 GCF_034702125.1 Engraulis encrasicolus | reverse complement strand
AATCGGATCAGATCTATTCCGATCGGCGAAAAAAGCGCCATATATACACAGCTAATGTAGTGGTATCAGTCTTCATGTCGCCACATCTGACCTCTCCGAGTCAGATTTAAATATACATTTTGGCTGTTGTGGTCAAAATAGTTCATAACAGATGACAGGCTTCATTGTCTCTCTCAATCAGGGGCGTCGCCAGACCTATTTTACAGGGGCACGTGCCTGGGTATTGATTTGCTGGTTCTGTTGGTTCTGTTGTTGGTTATGGAGGGGAGGGATTTGGGATCGGGGTTGCTGGGATGGGGTTTGTGTCCTGATATGTTCTCTGGATTTCCTGTGTAGACTTTTTCACCGCCGCATATTTCTTCTCCACCCACTCTGGCAAGAGTCGTCTGGCCTAGCAGGCTTAACTTAGCAACCAGATAGAAATTTATAACCCAGATTGATTGATTCCACATTGAGCAAGGGCCCCAAATGCGCTGGCTGATGGCGGCAGCTTGCATGACACTTGCTTGCTCGCTCGGGCTGTGTGTGTGTGTGTGTGTGCGTGTGTGCACGTGTGTGTGTGCGTGCGTGTGTGTGCACGTGTGTGTGTGTGTGCGTGTGTGTGTGCGTGCGTGCGTGCATGTGTGTGTGTGTGATGAGTGAACCTTCCGAAGACGATCTGCTCTGTGGTTGCTCAAACAGCATGCCCCACTTATTGCTGCGATCACACAAGTCATACGACTGCTGTTAAGGAGCGTGCCAATGGAGGATAGATGGTTTGTTTTCCTGTGGTTCCACTCAGCAGTTGTCGGAGATATCTAAAATGTAAGCATATTTCCAGACAGCAGACAATACACAGTATCCCACGGGGAGTCGCTTTTGTTAAGGTGGTGCCTTTCCAGGCCTGTGTGGGGATGTGGTTGAGAAACATATTGCGTTTTTTTGTGTGTGTTACTTTTGCTCGTTTGACTACTATGAAATTCAAACAAATGAAGTGTTGATTGACATGGGCCTACATGCGTACAACTGCTGTAATTTATGTGATGCATCTCCTCATTATAACCACTTCAATGCTTTTCTAACCACTAAGATACAAGATGGACAAAGCACACAATGAAAAGGCTTCAATTGGAGCCCGCCGAATGGCATTGGGCATTGGCATTGGCATTGGGTTGGACATGCTAAAGTAACACTGAGTGAGGAGTTGTGTGTTTACATTTTTATGCACTCAAGATAATGGAAAAAAGGAGGCGCACACAAGACTTGTGTGAAAAAGTGTATTGAAGCCGAAAATATACAACAAAAGTCTAAGGTTAACTGGAGAGACATTTGTTTTGCTTTGTTGGTCTTTTGTCATACATTTTTATGCAGACACCCACGCTGATGATAGCACGTTTTTGACTGTACTGCAAGTTGCAACAGACAACAATAAACAATGGTAATAATTGCTAGCCAGGCTATGCCCTCCTAGTGACGCAGTGTCTTCGGCATTGCTTCTAGTCAGGCCACGAGTAATAAACATATAGTGTCTGTGCGCCGGAAAAATCGTGAACTCCAGCCACTTTGTCGAGAACCAATCAACTTTGAGCAGCTCCAACGTCCCTGGGTAGAGACGTGTTCAAGGCAGAAACATGGGGTAAGCAGAGACATTCTATTGGGACTAATGTTTGGATTAAACTTCGGCACAGCCTTTTCTGGTCTCGACCAGTAGCAACCCGAGGGAGGCGGGTAAACCATGCCATTTGGGAAACGTTAAGCGTTGCACACACCAAGTCTCGAACAGAGATTTGAAAGTCTATGATAATCAGGCAAAAATAATTACTATGTGTAATGTTGCGTGTATAGTTCCATTCATGCAACTTCCTTCTGAAGGGAACAAAAAAAAAAATGGTGATAAACCTCTTGATCTCTTTAACTTCCTGCAGACCCAAGAGCTCCTCCACATGTGGACCCCAACACTCGCAAGATTTGCAGCCATTCAGAAATCTGCCTCCCGTGGCCGCAAGAGGCGAGACGAGACGAGACAGCGTTTGGGCTGCACACTCACACTCTCATCACACTTTGGAGCCTGTGGAAAGTGTGACTCGTGAGAAATCTGCTCCAAACTCACCCACCACGTCTTTCCCTTTTCTCTTTTCCTCTTCTCTCCTTCTTTCTTTCTTTCTTTCTTTCTTTCTTTCTTTCTTTCTTTCTTTCTTTCTGTCTTTCTTTCTTTTTCTCTCTGTCTCTGTCGGCCTCTCTCTCCCTCTCCCTCTCTCTCTGTCTCTGTCTGACTCTCTATATCTGTCTCTCTCTCTCTCTCTCTCTCTCTCTCTCTCTCTCTCTCTCTCTCTCTCTCTCTCTCTCTCTCTCCATCTGATTGAAACTAAATGTCTGTGTACATGTGCTCACAGTTGCCAGGTAAAAGGGGGGTGGACTTTAGAGCGCACACACCGATTAAGAAGTGATGTGAACAATCACTTCCATTGTGCCTTCTAATTTGTCTTGAGGTGTGAGATAATTAGTGAGCGCTTCGCAAACCTAAATAAATAAATCTGTGACTGCTGTGCTGCTCTGGTGTCTTTACACGAACGAGAAGGGGGCTGTGGATGGAGAGCCAAAGCAGACAGCAGCAGCAGCAGGAGAGAGCTGCTGTGCTCCAGCGGTGACTCCTTCTGTGGCGGGCGGGGGGTTGGATGGGGGTGGGGGGTGGATGGGGGTGCAGGAGGGGGGTGGATGGGGGATCCGGAAAACTGTCTCAGTGGGCTCCATTTTTCCACTCCGGGCACGCAGCCCCGACACACGCTATGATTCACGCAGTGGCCAGGGGCGGAGCTATAGGGAGGGCGAGCAGGGCACTTGCCCCTGGGCCCAGGGCCCTCCCGTGTTGGTGGTGGGGGCCCTATTGTGAGCTTGGCAAGCTGTATAGGGGGTCCTATAAGTGTCTTGCCCTGGGGCACTGTGTGCAATTGTTCCGCCACTGGCAGTGGCTGTGGCTGTGGCGGCGGAACAGTGGCGGTGGAAAACGCTGCTTCTGGGGTTTTTCATATTGTTTTACATGCCACTGAGGCCCCCGTATGAGCTTCTCTCCCCCTACAGCTCTGTTTGGAGGAGGTTTACACAGGTTTACAAACTTAAGTAGGCCTGCTTGCTTGCTATTCACACTTTTTGTGTTAAAAAAAAAGTTTTAGAGCTTGAGAACTTGTTGATGAAATAATCCAAACATAATTTGGCGTACTCCTTTTTAAATATTTCAACAACAACAACAACAACAGTAGACAACACATGAATAATTACATTTACTGAAATTATTGTAATTGCATACTTTTAAATGAGCCATGCCATTTATAATTTCTATAGTATTTTTTTTTTAATGGGTACTAGAGTACATTGAATCAAGTATTTTACTTAACTACATTTGAACCTGTCCTGAGCATTGACTAAAGTCAGAATTATAGAGGAAAATGGATGTGGGAAAAAAATCTGTCAGAAATTAACGTTTTCACCGCATTTCACATAAGTCTTGATGCATGTAGGTGCAGTCCGGGCCTGCCCATCCACCTATTCACGCTTCACAATATTCCATGATCAATTCATATATATTGATAATTTATTTAATAATTATGTAATTTTGAATATTTAAGGCACTCATTTTTCAGTAATTTGTAACTCAAAAACGAGCCTTTCCTGAAAACCAATGATCTAAAACTGCCAAAAATGAGAGCTGGGCTGTACAAAATGAACATTCTAAAAGGCTTTGTTGATGAAGATTCATTGCCATGACAACATCCCATAGAATGTTTACTTTAGAATTCCAGAGTAGAATTTTCAAACTAGAATCTTCAGTAATTTTGCCCAAATCAACTCAGTCTAACTTGAGACACCAAAGAGGAAAGCTGTTTTTACAATGAGACTAAAGGATTTTTTCTGCTGCTGCCTACCTGCTCCTGGGGACAACTCCAATTATGACGAAAAAGGCTCACCAGGGAGCACTAAGGAAGATAACAGCAACCAGAAGAAATCTGGTAAAGGACTCTGGAAGAGGATGACAACCCCAAGCAAGAAAAAACTCAGAAAAGAGGCCAAGAAGCTGAGACATGAAATGGCTGATAGGAAGAGGAAGGAGGTCCATGTCATGGACATCATCTTGGAGGCCGAAGATGAACCCATGATGATCACACATCCACTTGTGTTGAGGAAGGAGACACCAGAGGAGAATGTGGAGGACGAGAGAGTTGAGAATGTAGTCTTCCACAAGACCTTGGTCCATGCTACCCAGCACAGCCAGGATGTTGCTGGCCCAGTAGTGGGCATACCTCAGGGAGAGACCGCCCAGGCCAAAGCTGAGTTTCCACTTAGTATCGACGTACTGGAGATGGTGTACGCCAACTTGTCCTGTAAGTATTATGCCAATTATATTCCCCAGTTGCTCAAGTAGGCCTATTCCTCAAACTCACTTCATCCTCATGTATTTTCACTAATGAACTATTGTTACCTTTGAACTATGGTCTGGTATACAACCCAAACTGATGACTTTTGAATATCTTCTTAACAGCGGGCATCGACATGGGTCTGCTGTGTCACCTGGTGCAACTTTCGAAGGACTTGCGCAAAGGAGACAGCTGTAAGTAGGATTAAAATTAAAACAAAGCAAAAAAAAAAACAACTAAATATTTCGATAGAACATTTACACCATCATAAACAGTAGATTTTTAAGCACATTGAATGACAATTGACTATGTTGATGTGATACTTTGTGTAAATACTTTTATTGATAATGATCATAATGTGATCTATCATTTCGATAGATTGATTTGACTGATTGATTAAATGGATGTCCTCTCCCTTTGCCAGGTGGAGGTGATCAGCCTTTCCAGAATGGTGAGCCTCCTGCGCTGGTCCCCACTAATGGAGAGTTGAGTCATCTGACCATGCATGAGGAGAAGGAGGAGGAGGAAGTTCTGGAGGAGGAGGAGGAGAAAGTTCTGGAGGAGGAGAAGGAGGAGGACAAGGAGGAGGAAGTTCTGGAGGAGGACAAGGAGGAGGAAGTTCTGGAGGAGGTGGAAGATGAGGAGGAAGAGGAGGAGGAGGAGGAGAAGGAAGTTCTGGAGGAAAAGGAGGAGGAGGAGGAGGAAGTTCTGGAGGAAAAGGAGGAGGAGGAGGAGAAAAAGAAGGAGGGTGCCCTCCTGGTGGAGGAGGAGGTGATGCAGCTGACCTGGTTCCATCAAGGAGGACTGTCTGTTTTCAACACAGCAGCAGAGGCCTCTGCAGCAGCAGCAACACAAATGAAATATGTGTTTGCACAATTGAGCAATATTTTCGAGATAATGATGCATAAAATATATTATTTCATCAATAGGTATTAATACCATTTTAAAATTAGCCATTTAGTAACATTGATATTAAATATTTTAATCAAAATAAATTTTAATCATAAACTACCATTTTATTGCTCGCTGTTCTTTTTCATATATTAGTCTATGGAAACTGTTACCCCAATAGACCCTATGCATATTTAAGAAGTTACAAAACCTAAATTAACGACACACACACACAGACTCTCTCTCTCTCTCTCTCTCTCTCTCTCTCTCTCTCTCTCTCTCTCTCTCTCTCTCTCTCTCTCTCTCTCTCTCTCTCTCTCTCACACACACACACACACACACACACACACACACACACACACACACACACATGCGTGCGCTCTCACACACACACACTCTCTCTCTCTCTCTCTCTCTCTCTCTCTCTCTCTCTCTCTCTCTCTCTCTCTCTCTCTCTCTCTCTCTCTCTCTCTCTCTCTCGTCCATCCACTTTGGAGGAGAGAGATATCATGTACCATGGACCTTCTCCCCAGAATAATGGGAAGTTGCGGTTTAAGAAAAAAAAAAAAAAACGTGAGGTAGCTGTTGGCAAGTATATGAGTAACAACCTGCTGTGCTGGGGGTACAAGAAAATGTGTGTTAACAGGAGCAGTCTGGCTAGGCCTCTCTCTCTTTCTCTCTCTCTCTCTCTGGTTCTAACTGCTCCCTTGACTACAATTAAGGGCTAAATCATTAAAGGGAGTCTGTATGAAATGTCTGCGCCACACTTAGTTGAACCTAAAAAAGAATACCAAGGAGCCCTGCAAAATGACGCCTTGCTGAAAACATTTACTAGCTTTGCGCGTGTCCAAGCCTTGCTTGAGGACACGACAAAACAATTGTTATTGGTCTAGCCTGGTGAACCAGCGCCACCCGCTGGACGGCAAAATGTTTTGTCTACGGGTGGGTCTGGCCTCGCATAATGATTCAATGAAGCCAGAATGCCAAGAATCTGGCAAACCAATTACAACGCAAAGATGTGTTTTGAATCAAAGTGGGCAGGGTTTTGAGGGAAGGTTGTTCTCATCAACAATCTTCGGATGTATTATGGATCGAGGCCAGACTAAATTAGACATCCACATTTAGTCTGGTTTATCAGGCTATTATTGGTCCTCATTACGGTTCCGCCAGCTCTGTTTACTGGTCAGCAGTACAGTAACCATGTCAACTGAGCTCCTACTTTAAACATCTGACCTACTGTGTATCGGTTGAAATGAAATATGGAGGCCGCGCCAGGGGTCAAGAAGTGCGCTCACACCACCACGTACGCTCTCCCATGGGGGCGGTGTGGAGCCCAATGCATCTTCAGGAGGAAGGAATGCTGTTTAGCAGTACAACAAGCTGACGGAGAATACGGAGGTCACGCATGCTTCAGGGAAGCCGGCATCACGGTTACCAGCAGCGACAGCTGAGGACAGACCCCCACGCCCACCCACATAAGCCAGGATTTCAGAAGCCCGTCTCTCTCTCTCTCTCTCTCTCTCTCTCTCTCTCTCTCTCTCTCTCTCTCTCTCTCGCACATACACAGATACTTAGTCATTCTTTCTCGTGCACACGCGTGCACACACAAGCACACGCACACGCACACGCACACTCACACTCACACGCACACTCACACGACACACACTTAGTCATTCTCTCTCTCTCTCTCTCTCTCTCTCCTTCTCCATCCCTCCCTGTATGCCTCCTCTGGCCCCCTTCACTGGTGACACAGCTCTTTTCCTGGCAGCACTCGTTTCATCTGGAACCTCCTGCTGGAACCCTCACACTCAAGGGACCATGGGCCACCTAAGCTACTACTGACTCACACACGCACGCACGCACGCACTCACAACACACACACACACACATAATCTCTCTCTCTCTCTCTCTCACACACACACACACACACACACACACACACACACACACACACACACACACACACACACCACACACACACACACACACACACACACACACACACACACACACACACACACACACACACACACACACACGTCTCTCTCTCTCTCTCTCTCTCTCTCCTTCTCTCTCTGCAGCCACTACAGGAAGCTCATTCCAAGCGCATACACACACGAGGGATTGACTTTTTGACCCCCTTTTTGTCTATTTTCCCCGTTGTTCCCCCTTGAAAATAGGCAGGGACTGGTGGTTGTAGGATCACTTCCCGTTTTTATGGTAGCTCAATGGATAAATCATGTTCTCTGCGATGACTTCATACCTGGCTTTTGACCGTTAGGAAAACGTGGCCTCTAATCCTGTTTTTTAGGTGCCTAATCAGCTTGTGAATGGCTGATAATCGTTTCAGGCTTCAAGTTTCTTTTTTATGCAATTTGTGGCAATTAGAGATCAAAACTGGAGGAAACCGTCTGTGCGATTGGATTCTATTTTTCAGCTATGTGTGCACTTTGGCAAACATAGTGTTTGTGATCATTACTTGTGCGTGAATGTGCCCGGAATTATACAAAAGGCAAACAAACACCGAACTGAGAACAAATATCAGACATGCGAGACACACCCATGAAGAAATTGCTGGAAAAAAATACACAAAAATTGAAAAACACCAGGAAAAAAAACAAAGGCACCTATCAATCATTCTTTGCCCATCTCCTTAAGATGGGAGTCAGCTGTCTTAAGAGGGTCATCCCCCTAAGCCATGACCTCTGACCTTTCCCATAATGCACGGCAGTGCTGTGCAGAGCACTGACACAGACAAAGGGGATAGGTTGCCTCAAAATGGTCACTGACAACTTGTCCAGGACGGCCCTCTCTTTGAAGCGAGCCCAGACGAGAAATGTGAGCACGCTTGTTTAAATAAAAACCCTGGGTGGGATGTCCCAAGAGGACTTTTCCATGACTCCCCATGATGCGATGTGATGCAGTGTAATGTAACGAGAGAGAGAGAGAGAGAGAGAGAGAGAGAGAGAGAGAGAGAGAGAGAGAGAGAGTCTGGGGGGACGAGGGGCCCCTTGCCAGACTCTCCTATCGAGACGGAGAGGGAGCCCAAGGTCATGTTTGCTTGTTTGTCTGATACAAATGAGAACGTTCCCCTTTGCTGTCGCCCCCGCGTACGATGTAATGCAATGATATCATTTTGAGTCACTGCCAGCTCCAAGTCATTTTTTTTTCCTAAAAGAAAGAGAAGGGCTTAGATGTGTTTGCCGTGATAAGAAGGCGCACTCCGTGATGATTATGATCTTTGGATACTGTGTGTGAAATGTGATAACCTGAAAATCCACTAAGGAGAGACAGCTAAGAAATTATGTGTATGTGCTCGTCAACTCCCTTTTTTTCTGTCCGAGAAATCCAGAATGGTTTGTTTAAACCGACAACACTTTGTCAGTATTTTCATTTTCACTCCAAGGTGATAATCCATGAAGTGAGGTAGCCCGATGAGAAAAAAATAACTCCCCAACTTTGGCTTGGACACCCTTCACTGCCTACCCCTACCCCTCTCGGAGCTCCTGCCAAAGCACATCAGATGGCGGGCAGTTTTAAGACCACTTAAGTCCAGAGCTACACAACGGTAGACTCCCCCCCCATTCCATAGTGAAAGGTAGCTTTTTGGATAAGGACTCGCACTCGCAAGGAGCCCTTACGCTGCCCCTGAAAAACTCTGTTAGTGTTTAATCACAGACTGTTTGGATAGAATTTTGGTTAAATTTTTGAATGGGCCATTTGGGAAGTTAATGACCATCATAAATAGTGAGACGTCAGCTCGTGACCCTTTCACACTCACCCAGAACAGCTAAATGCCTCCACTGCCGTGCTGTAATGTCCTCTCTGATTAGGAAAATAGGCCTTTCGCTTCCTGGGGCAGTCGGCCTTTGAGGGCAAGGGGGGGAAAGAAGTTATAATGAAATTCCTTAATTAAATAACGGTGTCCTGCTTCTGAAAGGGTTTCTCTCTCTAAAACCCCAAAATAAAAACCATCCATCTAAGCCCCCCCCACACCCACCCCCATCCCCAACCCTGACTTCGCCAAAGTATTCGGGTCTTTCTCGACAAGCTATAATTATGTTGCTAATAATGCAAAGTCAGCAAGTGCCACGGCACTTTTTATTTGTTTATTTACGCTGTTGTCAGGGCAACACATTTTTTTACAGGCCTCTCTTCTGAGAGACTGAGTCTGACAAACAACGGCTTGTCAGAGGACACATAACCAGTTGTAGGCAATGTGTGTGCGTGCGTGCATGTGTGCGTGCGTGCATGTGTGCGTGCGCGCGTGCGTGCGTGCGTGTGTGTGTGTGGGGTGGTGGTGGGGCGAGACCAACCTGTGGACTGCTGTAGGCCCTTGCATATATGACGCCATCGCCAGATTACGGAGCTAAACCTGTGGTCTCGATGGCAGAGCAGAGAGCAGAGCACGGGTGGGATATGTGTACACAAACAGTCAAGCCAGAGAAACACAAGAACCAGCAAGTGTTAGACAGAGAGGGGGGGGCTCTGACACCAGACGTCATTGTGTTGTTTATCTGTGGATCGCCCCCTGGCCACAATAACAAGACCAGCAATTTCACCTATTTGTGTTTTGATTTCATTACCATATTTTAAGCTAACCCTGACTATCCGTCTCTCCCCTGAGCTATCTCTTGCCAATCTAGCCATTCCCAGACATCAATCTGGGTCCAAATGCAAGGCCTATCGTGTGCAACATGGGTTAATCACTGTGTTTACACAAATTGAATCTTGAAATGAATCAAACGATGACAAATATGGAACTTTTTTTCCCGCTCCTATGAGCTCTGCGGCCAATGGCAATGACTAAAGCACACAGCTAATCCAACTGCCGCGCCATAATCAATGTGAGACTGGCCAGCTTGCACTGAACATTAGAGAGGGGCGTGTGTGTGTGTGTGTGTGTGTGTGTGTGTGTGTGTGTGTGTGTGTGTGTGTGTGTGTGTGTGTGTGTGTGTGTGTGTGTGTGTGTGTGTGTGAGAGAGAGGGGGGGGGGTTATGTGTGATAATGCATGTAGTATATGTTTATATATACATTGTATATAAACAATCTTTTTTCTCAGTGCTTTGTTATCAGTGGGAACGGTTGTGTTCTGCAATATAAGATCTGTGATGGGAACACAGCACAGCATCTTAGCCTCTGATCTTGAGTGAGTTAAGGAGGGAGAGGGAGAGAGAGAGAGAGAGAGAGCGAGAGCGAAAGACAAAGTGCGAACATGGCTGTCTGGTGTCGGCCACAGCCAGGCAGTAATGAGCGTGGCGTGGCTAAGCAGCAGCTCAGCAGGAGAGGAGAGGAGAGGGTCCAGAGGGGAGAGAGGGAGGGTGCTCCATCAGCATCATGCATAGCAACATAGCTGCAGTCATTTGTTAATCCCCCTCCTATCCAAAATGAACGAGCACAGGGGACCATGCGGTCACACTGCAGCTACTGCAGTCATCCATCTCCAAGCTCCTGCTGCTGCACCTCTCAGGGCCCTGTGCTGTGCGCATCTATGGCAACAGGAACCAGTCCAAGTGTGCGTGCATCATGTGTGTGTGTGTGTGTGTGTGTGTGTGTACACAACCATTGGGTGGGGGGGGGTTACCAGATGTCCAGTTGTACATGTGTGTCTCGGTATGACTGAGGAAGAGTGAGAGTGTAGTATCAGTGCCTGCTATTATGTGTTGCGAGTGCACCTACTGTATATACATGTGTGCGTTGTGTTGTGTAAGTGTGTGTACAGTATGAGTATGATGATGGGTGCATGTGTATCTGACCGTCTGTGCATGCATGCGCCCTATATATACACAGTAAATGTTGCGGTGTTAATTCAACACTTAAAGAGTTCATTTCAGTCCAAATGATGTCAAATCAACTCTCTAGGTGTTAAATGAGCACTGCAGAATTTACTGTGTGCGTACTACATAGGGCCCTGGTGACTCAGTCGAACTACACCCTTGCATGTGTGCACACATATGTGTGTCTGCCTGTGCTTGGCTACATGCATGGGTGCGTTGTGCTGTGTGTGAACAGTATGTGTATGATGGGTGCATGTGTATCTGGCGGTCTGTGCATGCGTGCGAAGTGTGTGCATATGTGTGTCTGCCTGTGCTTGGCTACATGCACGGGTGCGTTGTGCTGTGTGTGAACAGTATGTGTATGATGGGTGCATGTGTATCTGGCGGTCTGTGCATGCGTGCGACGTGTGTGCATATGTGTGTCTGCCTGTGCTTGGCTACGTGCATGTGTGCGTTGTGCTGTGTGCTGTGTGTAAGTGTGTGTACAGTATGTGTATGACGGGTGCATGTGTATCTGACTGGTCTGTGCATGCGTTCATGCATCCATATGTGTGTCTGCCTGTGCTTGGCTACGTGCGTGTCTGGGGCTGATGGAGTGGAGTGGAGGATTCCAGAGGCTGAGTATGTAACTGTAGCCTGGGAGTAAATCATCCCGATGGATAGGATTCCATCGCGGCCGCTGGGAGAGCACGTCTGCTGGCTCTGCTCTGCTCGAACCAGGGCTTGTGTCTATCTCGCACTCAATCCCTCCGTCTATCCTGATTCCTCTCCGTCTCTCTTTCTTTCTCTCTCTCTCTCCTTCTCTCTTTCTCTCTCTCTCTCTGGCCTCCTCTGTCTGCCTGTTTGTCTCCATCTCTCTTTCTCTCTGTACAGGGCCGATCTGGGATGAAAAAGCAGGCCGGGCATGTTCAGTGAAGACCGGTCCGCTAGGCATCGAGGCATTGAAGTCTGTGACAACAGTTGTAGTAGCTAATTAAACAAACTTAATATTTAAATCTGACTCGGAGAGGTCAGCTGTAGGAGCATGAGGACTGATGCCACAGCATTGAGGCCAAAATCACCAACAGTCCACCGGGCAAATGCCCTGTATGCCTTATGGCCAAGCCAGTCGTGTCTACTGTTTCCCACTCAAAACCTTTGTCTGTGTCAATTCCTGTCCCCTTTTCTCTCTGGATTCCTCTGTCTGTCTCGTTCCATCTCTTCTCTCTGTGTATGCATGACGCTGGCTTTGCTTGCATGATGGGTTGTGTCTGTCTCGCACTCAATCATTTCATCTCTCTCGATTCCTCCCCATCTCCTTCTCTGTCTGTCTGTCTCTCTCTCTTACGTCCTCCCCCTAGCTCTCTCTTCTGTCCCTCCTTCTGCGTGCGAATGTGCTGCCGCAGCATCTTGTATTCGTCTGGGTATTCTCTGCTTCCAAGTCTCTGGTCAAGCAGTTAGTGGCCAACCAGGAGCAGTGGTTTATCCCTGAATGTTTTGGAGACGTAGCCACAGCATAACACATTGTACAGTGGCAAAGGTCAGCCTTGTGTGTCTGGTGGTGATGGTGGTATACTGTGACCAGGGCCGGATTAAGATGGCCTGGGGCCCCTAGGCTACAGATTGCTGGGGGGCCCCCCGGAAGGCAAATCTCGCGACAAATTGACATAGACAGTGTCATAATTTAATTGTGAGCTAGGAATTAAGGATAACATGTCTACCAACTGTACCCAACACAATATATTACATTTTCAATATAGCATATTGTCACAATTCTGCAATTTTGACCAATCAGGGGCCCCCTGGTAGGTGGGGGGCCCTAGGCTGCAGCCGTATCTAGCCTGTGGGGGCCCCTGGTAGGTGGGGGCCCCTAGGCTGCAGCCATATCTAGCCAGTGGGGCCCCCTGGTAGGTGGGGGGCCCTAGGCTGCAGCCGTATCTAGCCTGTGGTGGGGCCCCCTGGTAGGTGGGGGGCCCTAGGCTGCAGCCATATCTAGCCTGTGGTGGGGCCCCCTGGTAGGTGGGGGGCCCTAGGCCGCAGCCATATCTAGCCTGTGCGTTAATCCGGCCCTGACGGTGACCATCAGGCCCCCATAGGCACCCATGCTTTATTTAGGGAACCGCACGCTAATCTATTACCCCTGACTTATGTGCCTTGAAGTGCAGTATTTCTTCAGTGGGGCTTCTTTGTCTGGGACGTGGTGTTT
Organism: Engraulis encrasicolus; assembly: GCF_034702125.1. Classification (NCBI taxonomy): domain Eukaryota; kingdom Metazoa; phylum Chordata; class Actinopteri; order Clupeiformes; family Engraulidae; genus Engraulis; species Engraulis encrasicolus. The sequence continues at coordinate 18,310,688 of NC_085874.1, read as the reverse complement.
GAGGTGTGGGTATATGTGGCATGTGGGGTTTGTTGATGCAAGACAAGAGAGAGGCAGTAAGAGTAAGATAGACGGCAGCTTTCCATCTTAGGACCTGACGGCTGAGTGAAGCCGGCAGCGATATTTATTTACCCTTGTGGATCTTGAGGGTGTCAGAGAACCAATACCTATCTTGCATTTGGTGTCACTCCAAAAACATATACAGATTTTTTTTTAACCCATGCGTGTACAGCTGGAGTGGAGGTTTGAAGTACAATAATGAACACCAGTCTCCATGTCCCATTCCAAGTTGGCCTGAACGCCAGTGGCCAGAGCTTGACCAATAGTGCCATCTAGTGGTCAACGTAAAGTAAGAAAATACACACAAAAAAGATGAGGCGACAAAGGCGGCTTGAGTCCAACCAAGTTCATGCCGGACAACCACGACCCTTGTGTCCAGATTCATAACGTCTGAAAGACACAGAGCTTTCTGGCTGAGTCCTGTTGTTCTCCCTCAGGGAAGGAAGCAGTGACAGCCTGGCTCCCAAGTGGAGCTCTCTCTCTCTCTCTCTCTCTCTCTCTCTCTCTCTCTCTCTCTCTCTCTCTCTCTCTGAACAATGTGAACAAGTTTGGATGCCTCTTCCCAAATTCCTGCATGCTGGGCTGTGTGCGCACAAAGCAAATGAACAAACAAACAATGACTTCACCACATGCTGTCTGCACCTCACTTGATCCAACAGATTATCATTAAGCTTAAGCTGCTAATTGTCATTATGACAAGCTGAGAGTAGAGTAGAGTAGAGTAGAGTAGAGTAGAGTAGAGTAGAGTAGAGTAGAGTAGAGTAGAGGAGAGGGGAGTAGAGGAGAGGAGAGAAGAGGAGAGAAAAGGAAAGGAGAGGATAGAGAGGAGAGGAGAAAGACTGGGCAAAGGGCCCATTGGTGTGTCCTCAGGACCACAGTAGACGCTAACTGGGTCAGTCTGAGTACAAGTCATGTCCACTGCATTCACCTTGAGGGGCGGTTCCAGACATTTATTCTTGGGGTGACAAAGGGGTGGCGAAGTGTATTTCAGGGGGGCATGCTCATACACTAAGGGAAAATTATAAACACTATATAATCAACACACACACTTATGTGATACAGTGAATCCCTTAGAGTGAAACCCTGCAACCTAAAGTTCTATGTCTGAAATGATGTCAAGCATTAAGGCTATTGGTCACAATCGGGTCTCTTAATTGGGGTGGCAAATCATATTTCTGGGGGGGCAAATGCCACCCCCTGCCACCCCTTAGAACCGCCCCTGTTCACCTTGAGGGGCCCCTTGCACTAGAAACATGATTGTTTTTTCCACTTGTGTGACAGAATGACAAAGGCAGTTTGGATGCAGGATTGACAACAACTATGCTAAAGCATTTGAAAATCTATTCTGATTTGGAATGTCAGGATGGGAAGAGAAGAGAAATCCGGCCTTTTTTTCTCGGGTTTCTCTCCACTTTTATGAACAGGCTGGAATGCCAGCATCATTTCAATAGATTGTTCCATCCGCTGCTTCTGGCTTTCTGGGACTCGATGTGTGCATACCGAGATGTGTGTTTGCATTTGTGTGTGTGTGTGTGTGTGTGTGTGTGTGTGTGTGTGTGTGTGTGTGTGTGTGTGTTCCTGCTGGGGTGCATGTGTTCCAGAGCTCTGATAAATGATGAGGCGGCGATGAGGCTGTCGGAGACATTTTGTTTGGTTTTGACTTCTGAGCCTTGACGGAGGGAAATGTTTTTGCCGCCTTGGTAGTGGCCATGTTTCTCATGAGAGAGAGCGGGGGCTCTTAGCCTGGAACTTGTTTATTTAAGGTGCTGCCTTTGATGCATGCATGTTTTTGTTTTGGGAGTTTTCTTTCCGATGACGTCACAGACCGAATGTGAAGAAAGAAATGTGTTGCGTGTTGTACTTTATGGATTATCCCTCCTCTGTCTCCACTCAAAGTGGTCCTGTAACAGAGCCCTACAATCTTTGATGGGCAAACAAGTTAATTTGAACCCGGGTTTCCGGATATGTGGCAACGACACCTCTTGGCCAACTGTGCAAATGAAATCATAATCCCAAAAGGTTAATTCAATAAAAGGTATAACTTTCACAACCATCCTGGTGTTTATGTTGGCCGTCTGCATTACAAACAGTCCTGTCTTCCTGGCTTCCTGCCCCTTTGGTCAGCCAGGCAATGCTGTGCTCTGCTGTGCTGGAGTTGCGCTTGGGTGTATGTGTACTTGCGGAGCGCGTCCGGCCCGAATCAGGATGTGCATTAACCTCAGCGGAAGACGGCCCAGATCGGTCGTAACACACAGTGTCCCCGGGCCCTTGTCGGAGAAGTAAGCAGAAACAGGTTGAGAGGAACTTGAGGAACTACCGGCAGAGACCCCCCCCACACACACCACCAGCCCAACCTCTACATGCTTTTAAAATGTATAAACACGGTGTTGTGAGGAGGGGCAAGACAATCAGAGGTTGAGTTGTGCGCAGCCAGGGGAAAACAAAAATTGTGAACCCATGTATGGTAGAAGCTCTACCCCACCCTACATACCTCCACACACCCCTACCGCACTTCCCTCTCTGGTCCCAGGGACACAAGCTCTACATCTGGGATGGGACCCTGCACTGACTCAATTGTGTCTGTTGCAGAGAGAGAGACCGAAAGGGGGGGGTCCAGTAAACAGACCCAGGCCCCTGCTGCTGCTGCTGCTGCTGCTATTCTTGTGGCTGCTGGGGGGCGAGGAGGGAGACCACTGAAGCAGATCCGACAAGGTGAAGGAGTTCCCGGGGAGTCAAATTGGGGAGCATGACATTAACAAGGGCGAGGTCATGTGCTGTTAGCTTCAACCGCCTCCTCCTCCAGCCTAAAAGAACCAAGATCTTGTCTCATATAAAAGTGGGCCCCTTAAGGGTGCTGTAAGGAGGGTCGTCTCTGGATCAAAGTGCTGACCAAGCAGGATTTACAGTGGCCATTGGCTATGTGGATCAACAGGAATGCAGAAGCATAATTCAGGAGCCCACAGGGCACTGATGCAATGGGGTCACTTTGGCGCAGTGCAAACCTGGTTATGTTTTGCAGCAAAGAGGGTGAAATTAAATCACACCGTTGCTTGCTTTGATGATTGGTGCAGTCTGGGCTTAGCCACGCTATCACATGCTATGCCTACGTTTAAAATAACAAGGAGCATGTAATTTCATCGCACAAAACAATATGCGATTAGCATGCTGATTACATCCAGACATTAAAATCGCACCAGGTCAAAAACATCCAAACTGAATGATTTCAGAGATGTGTTACAGCAATAATTCACAATGAACTTGGTTTGTTCTGGATTTAGAGCAGGTACAGGGTGTTTTTTACGAAGCAGATGTCCCTGGCACAATAATAGAGGCACTTTATAGTACCTTCTTTCTCATTATTATGGGCATATTTTCCAACTAGTCATCTATCTTCTCTGGATGTCCATCCACAGTCCTTGACTGGTATAATATAGGCACTTTATAGGCCCAGTACTTCTTTCTCATCATTACGGGCATATTTTCCAACTAGTAATCAATCTTGCCTGGATGTCCATGGCACTCTACAATCTTTGACTGGCACCATGGCGAGTCTGATGCCAGCATTGACTGATGAAAAGCGGGACCCGGGAGGAAGAGATAAGCTATGGCTCAAGACGTCTTGATTTTAAAAGGACTGTACCGCCAAAGGCACTCACTCCATAATGCTTCTTTTTTTCTCTCTACCGCTTTGAAGTCGAACATCTTTGCTCTTTCCTTCTCACATCTCAATCACTTTGATTGTGCGACAGATTTGTTGCGGTTGCTAGTTGGAAAGAGGGCAGCATACCTGTGTAAGTGCCCTGATTTACAGGTGGTGTTAACGTGCCGGTCGTGTTTCGCAGTGTGCCCTCCTTTCCTGTCTGTCTGTCTTTGTTTCTCCGTGTACATTTCTGTCTTTTCTCTTCTTTTTATGTGAGTGATAGGAATCTGGAGTTGCTTTTTTTTACAGAGGCTGAAGGCTTGAAAGCATTTTATTCACATCAGTATCACTTTTTCATATTTTATTCGTAACAGCACTACTGCCTATATTCAAAAGATGCTAAATATCTTTCAATTAGTTAAAAGGTAAAAATTTGTTAAAAAGTTTAAAAAAATATTAAAATAACAGTGCATTAAAAAAGTGATCAAAACTCACATGAGGCAGTAATATCCAAATGGCGTATGCAATTTAGTCAGACAAACATCCCCAACTAAAATTTCATCAACATTCCCAACTATGATTGCAGCCATTTTAATTTCTGTTCAAAGTGTTAAAAGACTGATTTTAATCATTATAAATGAGAGAAAGATCATAAAAGAACGAACATATACAACAGATCTTCATTATAAACCCCGAAACAGGAGAAGAAACAGTGCAAGGGCTAGAGTGTGGAGGCCACATGCATGGCAGTGTGACGGGGGCGAGGCTGACACGTAGTAGTCGTCATCATAGTCAGTCTCCCGACACTCCTCACAGTAGTCCCCACACAAATCACACGGGGACAACTCGGACCTGATCCAGGAGTTGTAGGTCCTTGTTGTCTTTCGTCCTGCAAATGAAGAGAGAGAGAGAGAGAGAGAGAGAGAGAGAGAGAGAGAGAGAGAGAGAGAGAGAGAGAGCAAGAAAACCACTTTTATTAGCATTATGCAGGATAAATACACTGCAAATGAAGTTCCTATTTTTAGGTTAGATGCACTGAAAGCATTAGATACAGTATAGTTGTATCGGGTCTTCTCCATACGTTTCAATGCAACCAAGCACATGAACCTGCACATGTCAGAGAAAAATGCTACTAAAACAGGTGGTTTACAGATTTGTTGTAGCCATGTGATATATCTATGTCTGGATCTGAGAAAGAGACTGAAATGGCAACTTACGGGGTTCGTAGTAATCGTAAAGGGTTACGACCGCATCTTGCACATGGGCCACCAGGTGCTCAAGGACTGTGGGAAAATCAATGCAATGGCCGTCTGTCGAAACCTGGAGAGCATCAGTTACAACTTCATTGCATGTTCATGTTGAATGACATTACGTCTAAAGGTACTGAAATAAATGATAGAAGTCCGCAACACTGTTAATGCTCCCAGTGATTTATTAAATCACTGGGAGCATTAACAGTGTTGCGGACTTCTATCATTTATTTCAGTTACTTTATTTTGTCCAGCACCTGTACCACTGATGTGCGCGCATTCTCTACCTTCTATTACGTCTAAAGGTATCACAGTCACTATCATTATGACCATAATGACATAATTATCATCCTCACACTAAAATGTCCCATAAAACTTTCCCTTCAGAATCAACTGTGATGATTATTAAACTACAGGTAGATATGAAATGGATACCAAATATATATTGAAAATGACTGCATATCATAAAAAATAAACATAAACATGAACAATAATGCATGATGCACAGCTTACAGAGTCAAGATAGATGATGACTTTGTGTGGTTCGATCTCTACTTTGCGGACCAGGTCACTGAGAGGGAGATCCTCGGGTGCCATCATGAAGCCACTCAGCAGACCCACCTCCAGGATGGCCATGCCTGTTCGGTTTATCCCCTGACCCTCGTGCAGGCTGGTACATATAGAGATATTAGAGCATTAAAATAAACCCTGATCAGGATTACTGGATCCTGATCAGGGTGAACAAAATAACTGTGTTGGTTCTCACCCACACAGACTACGTGGGAAAAGACATGCCGTCAGATTATCCTCAGTAAAAACCCCCTGGTACAAATTTCTATTTTGCCAAATACCTATTATGTGTTCACATTCTGTTTACAAAACAATATTGAATATGCACGCTGTTTTCATGTTTGTGTGTGTGTGTGTGTGCACATGTGAAGGCACTTGTGGCGCGCATGTGTGTGTGTGTGCGTGCGTGCGTGTGTGTGTGTGTATGTGTGTGTGTGTGTGTGTGTGCGCGCGTGTGTGTGTGATGAGAGCCATTACTCATTCATTGTTACTCAGGAAGAGTAAGAGAGTAGGCACAGTACTCAGGCAGCAGTGTGTTGTTGGAGAGCTGATGTCCTTTGCCAACCCCTCTCAGGGCGAGCACTAGTACCCACTACGTTAGCATTTGGCCACAACTCTCCAATTGTGGTCCACAGGGAGCCATCGTTCAGCACACCAGGGCAAGAGCACATTGTGGATGATTAAGAACATTCCGTGTCCATCTGGCTTTGACTTGTTCAATTTTATACAACAGAACGCAAAGGGGCCAAACACAATTGTGAGAAATTGTCTCTGAGGATCTGTCTCTGTGTGCACACATGCCCCAATTGCCTCTTTGCCACCATCCAACAGCTGGCCTAACAGTGGTCAAAGTGATAGTCAAGGGGGGTTATTTTCCCACCAGAGGAAATTGATGTAATCAATATTGTATGATGCAACAGTAAAGGACTTTCATGCACTTTTGTCAAGTGATGAGGTTTGCACAGTTTTCCCGTCATGTCGACGATTTTTTTTTTTCCACAGCGAATTTCTGTTGCTTAACGCTCTGCTGTGCCCTCACCAAAACAATCTCTAAACCTAACCTGTCAGTAAAACAATGTTTTTGCTGCTTTACTTTTGCCAAGAGCAGCGAAATAAGCAATGGATTGGCGAATTTCTTGCGAAATTGTGCCCAGACCAAAACCATCCTTAAACTTAAGCCGGGCATACACTGTGCGATATTTTCACTCGTGGGTCTTAAGCTTCTGCTCACACTGCAG